>NC_135809.1:10165213-10232679 GCF_964213995.1 Mustelus asterias
CTGCCTCACAACGCTAGGGACCTGGGTTCGATTCCTGGCTTGGGTCACCTTCTGTGTGGAGTCTGCACGTTCTCCCAGTGTCTGTGTGGGTCCGCTCCGGTCTCCTCCCACAATCAGAAAGACTGGTTAGATTTGATTTGATTTGATTTATTATTGTCACATGTATTGGTACACAGTGAAAAGTATTGTTTCTTACGCACTATACAGACAAAGCATACTGTTCATAGAGAAGGAAAGGAGAGAGTGCAGAATGTAGTGTTGCAGTCATAGCTAGGGTGTAGAGAAAGATCAACTTAATGCAAGGTAGGTTCGTTCAAATGTCTGACACAGTAAGCAGTCTCACAACGCCAGGTTAAAGTCCAACAGGTTTATTTGGTAGCACGAGCTTTCGGAGCGCTGCTCCTTCATCAGGTGAATGCAGGATTTGTTTCACAAACAGGGCATATATAGACACAAACTCAATTACAAGATAATGATTGGAATGCAAGTCTTAACAGGTAATCAAGTCTTTACAGGTGCAGACAATGCGAGTGAAGAGAGGGTTAAGCACAGGTTAAAGAGGTTAAAAGTCTGACAGCAGCAGGGAAGAAGCTGTTCTTGAGTCGGTTCATACACGTCCTCAGACTTTTGTGTCTTTTTCCCAACAGAAGAAAGTGGAAGAGGGAATGTCCGGGGTACATGGGGTCCTTAATTATGCTGGCTGCATTGCCGAGGCAGTGGGAAGTGTAGACAGAGTCAATGGATGGGAGGCTGGTTTGAGTGATGGGTTGGGCTACATTCACTACCTTTTGTAGTTTATTGTGGTCTTGGGCAGAGCAGGAGCCATACCAAGCTGTGATACAACCAGAAAGAATTCTTTCTATGGTGCATCTGTAAAAATTGGTGAGAGTCGTAGCTGACATGCCAAATTTCCTTAGTCTTCTGAGAAAGTAGAGGCATTGGTGGGGCTTTCTTAACTAGTGTCAGCATGGAGGGACCAGGACAGGTTGTTGGTGATCTGGACACCCAAAAAACTTGAAGCACCCGACCATTTCTACTTCGTCCCCGTTGATGTCGACAGGGGCATGTTCTCCACTTCCTGAAGTCGATGATAATCTCCTTCATTTTGTTGACATTGTGAGAGAGGTTATTGTCGCCGTATCAGTTCACCGGATTCTCTAGCCGCACTGTCCATGCTAAATTCTCCCTCGGTCGCCAGAGTGTGGCGACTAGGGGATTTTCACAGTAACCTCATCACAGTGTTAATGTAAGCCTACTTGTGACTAATAAATATACTTTCCTTTTCTTCAGAGGGGGGGTCACTCACCAGCAGAAAGCACGACTGATTCCACCCGTTACCCCGCCCCACTCGCAAGCACGGTAGCGCAGGAGTAAACCGAGTGGCGTTTTGCCCGACCACAGCCAGTCCAACATTAACCCTGGCGACGGGGATAAGAGCAATGGTGCGTGACTAATCGGATCGCTTTTTCACAGAGCTATCACAAGAGCGATGGGCCAGGTGGTTGCATTGTGTGTCCCGTGATCCGAGGACAAGTAACCGTGATGTGAAAGGGATAGAGTTCCCACGCGCTGTGTGTTGCTCCGATGGGCAGTGACCAACAATATCCCGTGTCACCCATATGGTGGCAAACCGGTGTAAATAACCTGTATTTGACACCGTTTAATCTCGTGTTTCCTCACGCCTGGTGTCACCCCTCTGGCACCTTCCCAGCTCTTGCAGAGTGTGGCTGTGGTGTGACTGAACCTTATCTGGAGTGTGTGCCGACCTGTTAGAATCAGAACGTTAAATATAATCAGGCTAAGCTCAGCCGGCATTGCCTCGACTCAGAGAATAACTCACTCCTTTATCGCGTGGAACCTTATCAGCTAGATTTAAGAGTGCGATAGTGATTGTAATCACTGCACACAGCGCTCCATTCACAGTATTTGTGGCTCATTCGCAGCACTTACAAACCGGATAAAAGCAAATTACTGCGGATGCTAGCATCTGAAACCAAAAGAGAAAAGGGCGGCACGGTGGCACAGTGGTTAGCACTGCTGACTCACAGCGCCAGGGTCCCGGGTCGAATCCCGGCTTGGGTCACCGTCTGTGTAGAGTTTGCAATTCTCCCTGTGTCTGTGTGGGTTTCCTTCAGCTGCTCCAGTTTCCTCTCGCGCTCCAAAGATGTGCGGGTTAGGTGGATCGCCCGTGCTAAATTGCCCCTTGGTGTCAGGGGGCCTAGCTAGGGTAAATGCATGGTATTACGGGGATAGGGCCTGGGTGGGACTGTGGTCAGTGCAGACTCGATGGGCCGAATAGCCTCTTTCTGCTTTGTAGGATTATATGAAAATGCTGGAAAATCTCAGCAGGTCTGGCAGCGTCTGTAAGGAACTTCTCTGCCATTCACACCTTCTATTCTCTCTATGGGCTGCCATTAGCAGCCTTTCCCCTTGTTTCTGTGGCTATGACTCATCTTTCATTCCTTCACCCTGCAGTATAAATATCTCCTACTTTCTGTGCCTTTTAGCTTTGACAAAGGGTCATCTGGACTCGAAACGTCAGCTCTTTTCTCCCCTTACAGATGCTTCTAGACCTGCTGAGATTTTCCAGTGTTTTCTCTTTTGATTGGAGGGTGTTTGCACCCTCAGTTTCTCCATCAGCTGTTGCCAGGGTAAGTCTGCCCAGTTCCAAAGTCCATGATTGGCTGACTTTCCCCTCTCTGACTGTCCTCAGCAGCCATCTTGACTCCTTGAACTTCTACCTTTGACCCAACCCACTCATTGGTCCCTCTGTCCAGGCAGCGTCCTCCACTATATCCTCCTGTCAAAACCTGGCATCCAATATCCTCTGGTTCCCGTTTCCCAGATTCCCAACTCTCACATCCATTGAGTGGCACCTTCCCCACGAGTGGCTGGACTGCCATTGAACGGAAAGATTAAAGAATTAAAAATAGACGGAAAGTGTCAGAGTGCAGGGAATAAAACTAAATGGATTGAGAGGTCAACAGGCGCCATCTGTTTGGAAAATAAGGCAGTGTCTCGGGGAGACGGGAAGTGGCAAGTTGTGAGACATTGCTTCATTAAGAAGCAGCGCACTGGGAGACGGGAGCACGATGACACGCTTGACTGAATCCATCTGTCCCTGCTCGGATGTGAAAGGCTGAAAACAGCAAAGGCCGAGCTCTCGTTCTGTGTTTCTGCAAGAGTGTGTGCATGTGTGTGTGAGTGTGTGTGAGAGTGTGTGTGAGTGTGTGTGAGAGTGTGTGTGAGTGTGTGTGAGAGTGTGTGTGAGTGTGTGTGAGTGTGTGTGTGAGTGTGTGCATGTGTGTGAGAGTGTGTGTGAGTGTGTGCATGTGTGTAAGTGTGTGTGAGAGTGTGTGTGCATGGGTGTGAGAGTGTGTGTGAGTGTGTGCATGGGTGTGAGAGTGTGTGTGAGTGTGTGCATGTGTGTAAGTGTGTGTGAGAGTGTGTGCGTGTGTGTAAGTGTGTGTGAGAGTGTGTGTGAGTGTGTGCGTGTGTGTAAGTGTGTGTGAGAGTGTGTGTGAGTG
Organism: Mustelus asterias; assembly: GCF_964213995.1. Taxonomy (NCBI): domain Eukaryota; kingdom Metazoa; phylum Chordata; class Chondrichthyes; order Carcharhiniformes; family Triakidae; genus Mustelus; species Mustelus asterias. Next base: position 10,168,741 of record NC_135809.1, read on the forward strand.
TGTGCGTGTGTGTGAGTGTGTGCATGTGTGTGAGAGTGTATGTGCATGTGTGTAAGTGTGTGTGAGAGAGTGTGTGCGTGTGTGTAAGTGTGTGTGAGAGTGTGTGTGAGTGTGTGCGTGTGTGTGTGTGTGCATGTGTGTGAGAGTGTATGTGCATGTGTGTAAGTGTGTGTGAGAGTGTGTGTGAGTGTGTGCGTGTGTGTGAGAGTGTATGTGCATGTGTGTAAGTGTGTGTGAGTGTGTGCATGTGTGTGAGAGTGTGTGTGCATGTGTGTAAGTGTGTGTGAGTGTGTGCATGTGTGTGAGTGTGTGCATGTGTGTGAGTGTGTGTGCATGTGTGTAAGTGTGTGTGAGTGTGTGCGTGTGTGTGAGAGTGTGTGAGTGTGTGCGTGTGTGTGAGTGTGTGCATGTGTGTGAGAGTGTATGTGCATGTGTGTAAGTGTGTGTGAGTGTGTGCATGTGTGTGAGTGTGTGCATGTGTGTGAGAGTGTGTGTGCATGTGTGTAAGTGTGTGTGAGTGTGTGCATGTGTGTGAGTGTGTGCATGTGTGTGAGAGTGTGTGTGAGTGTGTGCATGTGTGTAAGTGTGTGTGAGAGTGTGTGCGCGTGTGTGAGTGTGTGCATGTGTGTGAGAGTGTGTGTGCATGTGTGTAAGTGTGTGTGAGTGTGTGCATGTGTGTGAGTGTGTGCATGTGTGTGAGAGTGTGTGTGAGTGTGTGCATGTGTGTAAGTGTGTGTGAGAGTGTGTGTGCGTGTGTGTGAGTGTGTGCATGTGTGTGAGAGTGTGTGTGCATGTGTGTAAGTGTGTGTGAGTGTGTGCATGTGTGTGAGTGTGTGCATGTGTGTGAGAGTGTGTGTGTGTGTGCATGTGTGTGTGTGAGAGTGTGTGTGAGAATGTGTGTGAGAGTGTGTGTGAGAGTGTGAGTATGTGCATGGGTGTGAGTGTGTGTGTGTGTGAGTGTGTGTGAGTGCGTGCATGGGTGTGAGAGTGTGTGTGTGAGTGTGTGTGTGTGAGTGTGTGCATGGGTGTGAGAGTGTGTGTGAGTGTGTGTGAGAGTGTGTGAGTGTGAGAGTGTGTGCATGGGTGTGTGAGAGTGTGTACATGTGTGTGTGTGTGTGAGTGTGTGTGTGTGTGTGCATGTGTGTGAGAGTGTGTGTGAGTGTGTGCATGTGTGTAAGTGTGTGAGAGTGTGTGTGAGTGTGTGTGTGAGTGTGTGCATGGGTGTGAGAGTGTGTGAGAGTGTGTGTGAGTGTGAGAGTGTGTGCATGGGTGTGTGTGTGTGAGAGTGTGTACATGTGTGCATGTGTGTGAGTGTGTGTGTGAGTGTGTGCATGTGTGTGAGAGTGTGTGTGAGTGTGTGCATGTGTGTAAGTGTGTGTGAGAGTGTGTGCATGGGTGTGAGTGTGTGTGTGTGTGCATGGGTGTGAGAGAGTGTGTGTGTGTGTGAGAGTGTGTACATGTGTGAGAGTGTGTGTGTGTGTGTGCATGGGTGTGAGTGTGTGTGAGAGTGTGTGTGAGAGTGTGTGTGTGAGAGTGTGTGCATGTGTGTGTGAGTGTGTGCATGGGTGTGAGTTTTGGTGTGTCTTTACACACATGTACCCTCTTGTTACCGATGCAGCTGAACAATTTTGAATTTATGAAATCATAGAATGACAGCTTGGTTATGGCACAGAAAGAGGCCATTCAGCCCATCACGCCCATGTTGGCTCTCTGCAAGAGTGACGCAGCTAGTCTGAGATCCCTGCCCTTTCCCTATAGCTCTGTAATTCAGCAGCTAATGCAGCCCCCTGGCTGCCTCTGCAACCCACTCAGGCAGTGCGTCCCGGGGACTCAGGCAAGCTGTGAAGACATTGAGTAAGGGAGCAACGTAAGCGGGGGGACTGAGGAAAGTTCGGCTTTGATGCAGCAGGCCGGTAAACGGCCGGTGGGAGAATTTCACCCCGCGTCGCTTAATCCCCTGTTATGGCTTCAGCCAAAGATTGGCGGAAACCATGGCAACGCAGTGGTTGTCGTGTGGTTTCCGCAGCTTGTGGTGTGGCCGTGGCGGCAGACGAAGGGAAAGCCATGTGGAGTTTACAGACAGTAATCCTCTCGAGGTGCCAGCCTTCCTCACTGAGACTAAACCTCACGGCTGATTGAACACACGATCCACACTGCCTCACACGACCTTTTAAATCGAGGGTCAATAACTCACTCTGGGCCTTGTGCTGAGAATAGGAGGGAAAGCTCCCCCACCCGCCGCCCCCCCCCCCCCCCCGCTTACCGCCCCCCCCCACCCCGCCCCCCCACCCGCCCATCGCCCCACCCAGCACTCGTAAGACCCAGAACGTTGCTTTGTAACTTCCCCAGCCAAACTGACACATGGACAAGAGACTTTGGGATAAGATTTTATTGGCAGTTGTACCGAATATCCTCCAATCACAGAAAGTTTACAGCACTGAAGGAGGCCACTCGGCCCCCTGTGTTTGTGCTGCCTCTCCAAATGAGCAGTGCACCGAGTGGCATTTTCTAACCACGGAATCCCTACAGTGCAGAATATAGCAGTCGGCTCACTGTCTGTGCGGAGTTCGCACGTTCTCCCCGTGTCTGCGTGGGTTTCCTCCGGGTGCTCCGGTTTTCTCCCACACTCCAAAGGTGCGCAGGTTAGGTGGATTGGCCGTGATAAATTGCCCCTTAGTGTCAGGGGGATTAGCAGGGTAAATATGTGGGGTTACGGGGGTAGGGCCTGGCTGGGATTGTAGTCGGCGCAGGCTCGATGGGCCGAGTGGCCTCCTCCTGCTCTGTCGGAATTCTATGATTCTATTCATATTCAGGGGCGGCACGGTAGCACAGTGGTTAGCACTGCTGCTTCACAGCTCCAGGGTCCCGGGTTCGATTCCCGGCTCGGGTCACTGTCTGTGTGGAGTTTGCACATTCTCCTCGTGTCTGCGTGGGTTTCCTCCGGGTGCTCCGGTTTCCTCCCACAGTCCAAAGATGTGCGGGTTATGTTGATTGGCCAGGTTAAAAATTGCCCCTTAGAGTTCTGAGATGCGTAGGTTAGCGGGATTAGCGGGTAAAATATGTGGGGGTGGGGCCTGGGTGGGATTGTGGTCGGTGCAGACTCGATGGGCCGAATGGCCTCCTTCTGCACTGGAGGGTTTCTATGATTTCTATGATTTCTATTCTATAAGTGGCGGGGCAGACGCGATGGGCTGAATGGCCTCCTTCTGCTCCTGAGTCTTCGGGGCTTATAGATAATGGTTCAAATCCCTCTTCAATGCCTCAAACCTGCCTCCACCACCGCAGGCATCCCTTAACCAGCACTGCGTGAAAAACCTTCTCCTCATATTCAACTCTATTGCCAATTACCTTTGAGCTGCGCCCTCTCGTTACCTATTCTTCCATCACAAGCTGCTGTCTTCGTTAGCCGTAGAGTGGATAGAGTTAGGGGGAATATGCAAACCATTTCAATGATGTGATTGAGACAGAATAAAGGAGTGACTGGATGCGCTTAAAGATTTCCACCAGCGGGTTTGTCACGCTACACGGTCCTTCACCCGCGGGTCATTCACGCGGCTCAATCACGCGAAGATTTATCAGATCACCCAGTCAACCGCTCAGTCACCCGTCCTGTTTCCAAAATCTTAAGCACAGCTGCCAACTGGGTCAGTTCAGTGTTGGAGAAATAAAGTGTCGTTGGCCAGGTCAACTGTAAAACATTTCCAAAGAATTTAGCCTCAGGGGAGGCAGTGGCGAAGTGGTATTGTCACTGGACTAGTAATCCACAAACCCAGCGTCTGCTCTGGGGACCCGGGTTCGAATCTCACCATTCAACTGCCAAAATTTGAAATTTAAAGAAGAAATCTGGATTCAAAAGTCTTAATGATGAGTACCGTCGATTGTTGTAAAAATCCATCTGGTTCACTAACATCCCTTCAGGGAAGGAAATCTGCCGCCTTTACCTGGTCTGGCTTACATGTGACTCCAGAGCCACAGCAATCTCAAAATGCCACTCAGTTCGAGGGCAATTAGGGATGTGCAACAAATGTAGGCCTCGTTTGCGATGCCCACATCCCATGAAAAAACAAATTGGGGCGGCACGGTGGCACAGTGGTTAGCGCTGCTGCCTCACAGCACCGGGGACCCGGGTTCGGTTCCAACCACGGGTCTGTGTGGGTTTCCTCCGGGTGCTCCGGTTTCTCCCACACTGCAAAGGTGTGCGGGTTAGGTGGATTGGGCATGATACATTGACCCTTAGTCCGGAATTTTACTGGCACTCCCGCCCCGATTCCGGGGGCGGGCGAATCTCGGGGAACGGCATTCTCTGTTAGAACACAGAACATAGAAAAAATACAGCACAAACAGGCCCTTCGGCCCACAAGTTGCGCCGGTCATGTCCCTACCTACCTAGGCTTATATATAGGCTTACCTATAACCCTCAGTCCTATTAAGTCCCATGTACTCATCCAGAAGTCTCTTAAAAGACTATTGAGTTTGCCTCCACCACCACTGACGGCAGCCGATTCCATTCACCCACCACCTTCTGAGTGAAAAACTTACCCCTGACATCTCCTCTGTACCTACCCCCCAGCACCTTAAACCTGTGTCCTCTCGTAGCAGCCATTTCAGCCCTGGGAAAAAGCCTCCGAGAATCCACCCGATCTACACCTCTCAACATCTTGTACACCTCTATCAGGTCACCTCTCATCCTTCGTCTCTCCAAGGAGAAAAGATCGAGCTCCCTCAACCTATCCTCATAAGGCATGCCACCCAATCCAGGCAACATCCTTGTAAATCTCCTCTGCACCCTTTCAATCATTTCCACATCCCTCCCTGGTGGCCTCGGGCGGGATCGTGTGAACTTCAGGCGGATGTGTCGGTAAAATTCCACCCTTAGTGTCAGGGGGGGGGGACGGGTAAATGCGTGGGGTGACGGGAATAGGGCCTGGGTGGGATTGTTGTCGATGCAGACTCAATGGGCCGAATGGCCTCCTTCTGCACTGGAGGGATGCGATGTAATGTGGTGTGCAGAAGGGAGGCTGCGATGTGGTTTGGGGTGTCGGGTAATTGTTCAAATGAATATCTCATTAAGGCGACGGTTTTGAATAGACTGTGTTTTACATTGTACGTGAGGGGATAATCAGAACAGATACGCTGAAGCTGCACTTTGTGTGGAGGAACAGCGGGAAGCTCTCAGAATTTCCATGTGTAGTTACAGGAATGTCAAGGAGAATGACATCAGTGTAAAATGTGTACGCTGTGGTTTGACAGGTCCTTCAGAGCAGCAGTGAGGGAGAATACACCCAACTGGAGGGCCTGGGTTTTACAGCCACATTACCAAAGAGGTGCCATGACCACGATATTCACCCAGTCACACTTCTGTGTTGTTGAGGCAGACCAGGGAGGCAATTGCCTCTCCCTCCGGTTAGACTTGACGAATAATAAAAAAAAGTTAAAACAAGTTCGTGTTTCCAGTCAGGATGGCGCGTCCGTCAGAGCGCTGGACAACACGCAGCCTGGGTGCTCAACCCTACTGAGTGGAAACAGAATCTCAATCGAGGACGCAGGGAGGGATTTTCCAGTCGAACCTGCTCCAAGATCGGACATTCCTGCCCCAGGTCAGCGGACCTTTAAATGGTCCGTCAAATTCTCCATCCCACCGATGGACGGGACAGGAAAATCTACCCTCCTGTTTCCTCTAGTGAGTGTGTCCAGAACATAGAATCATAGAATCCCTGCAGTGCAGAAGGAGACCATTCAGCCCATCAAGTTTTGATTTGATTTGATTTATTATTGTCACATGTATTAACATACAGTGAAAAGTATTGTTTCTTGCGCGCTATACAGACAAAGCATACCGTTCATAGAGAAGGAAAGGAGAGAGTGCAGAATGTAGTGTTACAGTCATAGCTAGGGTGTAGAGAAAGATCAACTTAATGCGAGGTAGGTCCATTCAAAAGTCTGACGGCAGCAGGGAAGGAGCTGTTCTTGAGTCGGTTGGTACGTGACCTCAGACTTTTGTATCTTTTTCCCGACGGAAGAAGGTGGAAGAGAGAATGTCCGGGTGGGTGAGGTCCTTAAATATGCTGGCTGCTTTTTCGAGGCAGCGGGAAATGTAGACAGAGTCACTGGATGGGAGGCTGGTTTGCGTGATGGATTGGGCTACATTCACAACCCTTTGTAGTTTCTTGAGAATCTGCACCCACTCTCTGACAGAGCATCTCACTCAGGCCCCATCCCCCTAACCCCAGATATTTACCCCAGTAATCCCCCTCACCTACACATCGTTGGACAAGGGTGCCTGGGGATCGATTGAAATTCTCAAAACTCTGATCATTTTTGTTGGGAAGATTATTGAGGGATTTGGAACCTCTAAATGGAGCTGCGATACTGAACAGCCACCGTCTATTTGAAGGACAGGTACAAGGGGCTGAATGGCCTCCTCCTGGCCCTGTATTCTCCCTCTGAACTACATCGGAGCAACTAACCTCTGTGGCGATTTCGTTCGTTGGCCAATCAAGTGGATGGAGCATGACTTCAGTGGAAATTCTGATTGGCCGATGTAAAACAAGCTGTGTTTAACATTACAGCAGAAGGTCGGGATTTACCCAATCACGCCTACAGGGAGGCGAGCAGTACAAGGACACACAGCCCATTGGCAATCGCTCTAAAAACCATCCGATGCTAAAAGAGGCCCAGCCATCAGGAGAATCCGTGCCAACGTGTCAAATAATCGGCCAAAACTTTCATTCCCCTGTGGAGTTGGAGCCACATTCGAGATGCAGGGATGCCTGCTGTTAGGAGTTTGCTCCAAGAGACATTTCTAATTATAAAGGTACAAACAGACTGCCTATTCTGCTCACGCCAACACCACATACTGCTTCTGATTCCCGCACCTCCAGTGGTCAGGGGAGAGTTGGGAATGTTTCCATTCCCATTTTCATAAAATCATAGAATCCCGACAGTGCAGAAGGAGGCCCTTCAGCCCATTGAATCTGCACCGACCACAATCCCACCCAGGCCCTATCCCCATAACCCCAGGTATTTACCCTGTTAATCTCCCTGACACTAAGGGGCAATTTAGCATGGCCAATCAACCCAACCTGCATATCTTTGGAGTGTGGGAGGAAACCGGAGCATCCGGGAGGAAACCCACGCAGACATGGGGAGAACGTGCAAACTCTACATGACAGTGACCCAAGGCTGGGAATCGAACCTGGGTCCCTGACGCTGTGAGGCAGCCATGCTAACCGCTGTGCCACCGTGCCATTGTTTGGCCAGCTCTGGCCATTTAGTTTCCCCTCACGCTGCCCTGGCTTTATGATTAAAGCCGGATAAAAATCTCTTCCAGCCTCGGGAAGCAGGAAATGGATTGCGAGAAGGTCAAGCGTGAATTCAGTGAGGCAGGCAGCTTCAACGTCCCTGAGGTGAGCCACTGGTGAGAGGGTTAGTCCCATAGAACTTGGATGTGCCTTGTACCCCTTCCTTCCAAGCTCGTGCAAGGGTTGTGGGTTCAAAGCCTAGTCTGGGGTCTGAGCACAGAAATGAGGGCTGACACTCCAGTGCAATGCTGAGGGACCGTGGCCCTATCAGAAGTGATGGTTTTCTGTTGAGATGTTAAAGAGCTGTCTTTCCCTCTACGGTGGACACATACCCCAGGGCTTCCCATGGAAGATCGGTGGAGTTACCTCTGGAGTCCTGACCAACTCTTGTCCCTCAACCAACATCTCAAAAAGTAAGAAGTTTCACAACACCAGGTTAAAGTCCCAACAGGTTTATTTGGAATCACGAGCATTTGGAGCGCTGCTCCTTCATCAGGTACTGATAGGTACGGCAGCGAGTTCTCCGATCTTTGCCTGCAGCTGGGATTCTCCAACCTCGCCCGCGGCTGGGATTCTCCAGCCTCGCCCGTGGCTGGGCTTCTCCGATCTCGCCCGCGGCTGGGATTCTCCAGCCTCGCCCGCGGCTGGGATTCTCCAGCCTCGCCCGCGGCTGGGATTCTCCAACCTCGCCCGTGGCTGGGATTCTCCAGCCTCGCCCGCGGCTGGGATTCTCCAACCTCATCCGCGCAGGGATTCACTGACCTCGCTCGTGGCTGGGATCCTCCGACCTTGCCCCCGGCTGGGATTCTCTGACCTCACTCTTGGCTGGGATTCTCCAGTCCCGCTGCAGTGAGTGGGGATTTGGCTGAGTGCCACATTCTCCAGTCTCGGTGGCAGCGGTGGAGATAGGAGAATACCATCCCGTCTCTGGGATTTCACTTCAGTTGTGTATTTTGCTGTGTGAGACGCAAGGGGAAAATCACGTTGGTGTAACCTCTACCTCTGGTGGTCAGCCAGTGGATTGTCCATCCTGGTTTAAAGTTACCCTCACGCTGTTGTAGATGCATTTTGCTTTCGATTGAATTTCTCTCTGATGGGACTGGACATTCAATGCCAGGAAATCTCTCTCAGTTTTCCCATTTGAACTCATCCCTTCCTCCTTCTGTTTATTTTGGCTAGAATTCCATTTGGATTCTGGTCAGTAAATGCCACCTTGGCCTGGTGGGTACTCTCTCGACTCGAAGTCAGGATCCAACTCCGATGTTTAAATTCCCTGAAACTCGGCTGTCGTAGCAGTTGACCAAAGTTTGAAGTTTATGTATTATTGTCACAAGTAGGCTTACATTAACACCGCAATGAAGTTACTGTGAAAATCCCCTAGTCGCCACACTCCGGTTCCTGTTCGGGTACACTGAGGGAGAATTTAGCATGGCCAATGCACTTAACCAGCACGTCTTTCAGACTGTGGGAGGAAACCGGAGCGCCCAGAGGAAACCCACGCAGACACGGGGAGAATGTGCAGACTCCGCACAGACAGTGACCCAAGCCGGGAATCGAACCCGGGTCCCTGGCGCTGTGAGGCAGCAGTGCTAACCACTGTGCCACTCCACCATCAGAAGTGCAGATTTGATTTGAATTATTATTGTCACATGTATTAGTATACAGTGAAAAGTATTGTTTCTTGCGCACTATACAGACAAAGCATACCATACATAGAGAAGGAGAGAGTGCAGAATGTAGTGTTACAGTCATAGCTAAGGTGTAGAGAAAGATCAACTTAATGCTAGGTAAGTCCATTCAAAAGTCTGACAGCAGCAGGGAAGAAGCTGTTCTTGAGTCGGTTGGTACGTGACCTCAGACTTTTGTATCTTTTTCCCGACGGAAGAAGGTGGAAGAGAGAATGTCCGGGGTGCATGGGGGTCCTTAATTATGCTGGCTGCTTTGCCGAGGCAGCGGGAAGTGTAGACAGAGTCAATGGATGGGAGGCTGGTTTGCGTGATGGACTGGGCTTCATTCACGACCCTTTGTAGTCCCTTGCGGTCTTGGGCAGAGCAGGAGCCCATACCAAGCTGTGATACAACCGGAAAGAATGCTTTCTGTAAAAGTGGTTTTCAGATGGGACAGTAAAGCAGTTATCCAGTCCCGGTGAATCGAGTGACTGTCAGAGACCCGAAGACACAGTCTGAAGAAAATTATTCCTGGATCTTAGTCAATATTACTCCTTCAGTCAGAACGAGAAAACAAAATAGGTTATTTATTCACCATCGCTGCTGATGAGACCGTAATGTTTTCATCCACATGACAGTCACTCCATTAGTTTCTACAAATTGCTTCGCTGTTTGTTTTTTTGTGTGTTGTATTTAAATGCAAATTTTTTTTTATCAATAAAACTTAAATTTATCTCCCTACCATTTACCTTCTGCCCAAAGCGCACATCAATTTGTGTACATAATTCGACCAGCGCCCAGCACACGGCTGAAGGTATGCTCAGAAACAAATCTAACTACTTACTCTCGCCTATTTCAATTCTGGGAGCGTTTTAATTACCTCCTCAATGTGGACGAGGCACAAACTTTCCCGCTACCCAAGTACCAGGCAATGGCCATCTCCAACAAGGGAAAATCTAACTTTCTCCACTTGACTTTCAATGGCATTGCCATCGCTGAATCCCCCACCATCAACACCCTGGGGGTTACCATTGACCAGAAACTGAACTGGACTCACCATATAAATACTGTGGCTACAAGAGCAGGTCATGGATAACTCACCTCCTGACTCTCCAAAGCCTGTCCGCCATCTACAAGGCACACATCAGGAGTGTGATTTTTAAAAAATTATTTTTTTATGGGACATGGGCGTCGCTGGCTGGGCCAGCATTTATTGCCCATCCCTAGTTGCCTTGGAGGGCAGTTGAGAGTCAACCACATTGCTGTGGCTCTGGAGTCACATGTAGGCCAGACCAGGTAAGGACAGCAGATTTTCTTCCCCAAAGGACATTCGTGACCCAGATGGGTTTTTCCGACAATCGACAGTGGTTTCGTGGTCATCAGTAGATTCTTAATTCCAGATTTTAAAAAAATTGAATTCAAATTCCACCATCTGCTGTGGCGGGATTCAAACCCGGGTCCCCAGGACACTAGCTGAGTTTCTGGATTAATAGTCTAGTGATAATACCACTAGGCCATGATCAAGAATGTAGCCCAATCCATCACGCAAACCAGCCTCCCATCCATTGACCCTGTCGACACTTCCCGCTGCCTCGGCAAAGCCGGCAGCATAATCAAGGACATTCTCTCTTCTCCTTCTTCCGTCGGGAAAAAGATACAAAAGTCTGAGGTCACGTACCAACCCACTCAAGAACAGCTTCTTCCCTGCTGCCGTCAGACTTTTGAATGGACTTACCTTGCGTTAAGTTGATCTTTTGAGCTACACTATAGCTATGACTGTAACACTACATTTTGCACTCTCTCATTTCCTTCTCTATGAACGGTATGCTTTGTCTGTATAGCGCGCAAGAAACAACACTTTTCACTGTATGTAAGTACATGTGACAATAATAAATCAAATCAAATCAAAGGTCATCGTCTCCCCACTTGCCTGGATGGGTGCAGCTCCAACAACACTCAAGAAGCTTAACACCATCCAGGACAAAGCTTGATTGGCATCCCCTCTACCACCAACATGCGGTAGCAGGGGTGTGCGCTATTTACACGATGGCTGTTCCACTAGCATGTTTCACACCCGCAGCCCGTACCACCATATACACTCAACACGGGTCATACCGCTGCGGTGGTACGGAGGTGTTCTATACAATATCTATCCCCTCTTTTCACTATGGCTGAAAGGTCTTGGACAGCTACCTTCCCCCATTGTGCCTCTGTGGGCAGCTGTCCCAAGCTTTATTGCGTCCCTCAGCACGTAGTCCTGGGTTCTGGAATGTGCCAGTCTGCAACACTCGATCGGGACAATTCTTTACACTGGAAGACTAACCGGTGCTGCATGAGCTGCTGAACATTTCCAGTACTTCATAGAATCATAGAACCCCTACAGTACAGGAGGAGGCCATTCAGCTCATCGAGTCTGTACTGACCACAATCCCAGCCAGGCCCTATTCCCGTAACCCCACATAATCTCCCTGACACTAGGGTCAATTTAGCATGGCCAATCCATCTAACCCGCACATGTTTGGAGTGTGGGAGGAAACCGGAGCACCCGGAGGAAACCCACGCAGACACGAGGAGAACGTGCAAACTCCACACAGTCAGTGACCCAAGCCGGGAATCAAACCCGGGTCCTGGCGCTGTGAGGCAGCAGTGTTAACCACTGTGCCACCGTGCTGCCCTGAGGGAGAATTTAGCATGGCCAATGCACCTGACCAGCACGTCTTCTGGACTGTGGGAGGAAACCGGAGCATTCGGAGGAAACCCACGCAGACACGGGGAGAATGTGCAGACTCTGCACAGACAGTGGCCCAAGCCGGGAATTGAACCCAGGCCCTGGTGCTGTGAGGCAGCAGTGCTAACCACTGTGCCACCGTGCCTGTCCTATTTCAGATTCCCAGCATCCGCAGTAATGTTCCTATTTCTTTTTGACATGTTGTCCCCTGCAACGTGCGAAGGATTTTATTTTATTGGCCTTGGCAAGTTTACTGGAGTGCGACATGGCCCTGGAAGCACAGCCTGATTTGGGCAGTCAGTGTCTCGTGTAAGATTACTTCTGCTTGTTATCATTGAAGGTTTATTTACGTAAGTTATGCACGCGTCCTCCGAGATATTGCGGCTCCTTCTATTTGAAATCAGCAGAACATAACCCATTAAATTGAATTTGGGAGTTATTTGCAAAGCCCAAAAGCTATTGGATCTTTTATTCATTGAGTGAGAACTCAGTCAGAATAAATTTCTGATTGGAATCTGGCCCAATGGCTTCAGCCTGTGAGGTTTTATTCACCTGCAATTCCCACCTATAAAGTTTATTTATTAGTGTCACAAGTAGGCTTACATTAACACTGCAATGAAGTTACCGTGAAAATCCCCTAGTCACCACACTGAATGGCCTTTTCCCCAGGCTTCTTCTCTGAATGGACCATCTGTGTGGGACAGCTCCTTAGCTAACTGCGTGCAGGATATCTGTACATATATATATTTTGTTTCTAACCCTTTCACTGGCCATAGTTACTGAATGTTCTTCCATCATTATTAGTGTGGGTATTACTCCCTCTCAATGGGTATGATTTGATGGTGACACAAAGACATCAATACACATGATCTTTGCGTGATGTAATACATGAAACAGCGTTGTGCGAATCACAGCACGTGACTTCATTCCACGCCATCAACGTTCCCTCGGCAAAATAGCGTTGGGTGCCTTTGTAGGATAAGCACATGAGAAAGAAGGTTATATCGATGGGGTTTGACAGCTTGAGGTGGGGTAAGAGGAGGTTTGTGTTCAGCATTCACACCGGGATGGGCTTCTTGGGCCGAATGGCCTGTTTTTTTACCTTAATCATTTTGCAATACTTTGTAAAAGGTCCTGAACAGGCGGCCCAACTGTAGAATGATGGGCCCTTAAGATGCTGGCTCCACACCAGAAAAGAGTTAGAGAGCTTCCTCTCTCTTTCTCTTTCTCTCTCTCTTTCTCTCTCTCAGTCCCTTTCTCTCTCTCTCTCTCTCTCTTTCGCTCTCTCTTTTCTTTCTCTTTCTCTTTTACTCTCTTTTTCTCCCTCTTTTTCTCTCTCTCTCTTTCGCTATCTCTCTTTCACTCTCTTTTTCTTTGTCTCTTTCTCTCTCTCACTCTCTCTCTCTCTCTCTCTTTTACTTTCTCTCTCTCACTCTCTTTCTCTCTCTCTTTTACTTTCTCTCTCTCACTCTCTTTCTCTCTCTCTCTCTTTGGCCCTCTCTTCTCTTTCTCTTTTCCTCTCTCTCTCTCTCTTTTCTCTCTCTCTCTCATTCTCTCCCTCTCTAGGTCCAGGCTGCAATTATAACTACAGCACTTCTGTGAAGAGTCACTGTGAATCGGCCCTGACAGCAAGGCTACCCTTTCAGGGAGGTACCCGACTCTGAATGACTATTCAAGCTTAAAAGAAAACACTTTTTGTACTTGTGAAGCACTCAGTGATGTGTAGTTACGTTCAGAGAGAACAGAGAGGAGTCAATAGCAGATAAGCGTGTGTGATATTTAGTCTACTGGGCTGTGTTTCAAAGAATTTTAATTAAAACTGGACAAACTGGGAACAGAAGCTTGGCTCTGATAGGTGAGATTTAGTTCAGCGCGCTGGAACTAATTTGCGATAATGATTCGAGTACTGGAAACATAAGGGAATAAGGGGAGAGGTAGTTGGCTACTCCATGGATCAACCTTTCAGCAAGATGAAATGACTGTTATCAACATTTATAGGTGAAGGTTCAAAAAGTTCTTGGAACTAGTTTAACACAAGTGTCCCTGAAACTCTGTCACCCAAATCGAAACTCGCACCAAAGCTCGTTCACTCGGGAATTGGGAATTTTCCCAAACCTCCACCTTCTCAAGGGCAAACTAGGGATGAGCAATAACTGCTGGCCTAGCCAGCGACGCCCATTGATTTGATTTGATTTATTGTCACATGTATTGACATACAGTGAAAAGTATTGTTTCTTGCGCGCTATACAGACAAAGCATACCGTTCATAGAGAAGGAAACGAGAGAGTGCAGAATATAGTGTTACAGTAATAGCTAGGGTGTAGAGGAAGATCAACTTAATGCAAGTTAAGTCCATTCAAAAGTCTGACAGCAGAAGGGAAGAAACTGTTTGTGAGTCGGTTGGTACGTGACCTCAGGCTTTTGTATCTTTTTCCCGAGGGAAGAAGGTGGAAGAGAGAATGTCCGGGGTGCGTGGGGTCCTTAATTATGCTGGCTGCTTTGCCGAGGCAGTGGGAAGTGTAGACAGAGTCAATGGATGGGAGGCTGGTTTGCATGATGGACTGGGCTACATTCACGACCCTTTGTAGTTTCTTGCGGTCTTGGGCAGAGCAGGAGCCCATACCAAGTTGTGATACATCCGGAAAGAATGTTTTCTGTGGTGCATCTGTAAAAGTTGGTGGGAGTCGTAGCGGACATGCCAAAGTTCCTTAGTCTTCTGAGAAAGTAGGGGCGTTGGTGGGCTTTCTTAACTATAGTGTCCCACGAATGAATTTTTAAAAAAAATTGTCAGTTTCAGTCTGAAACCTGCCGTGTATCTTTCCAGCCACACGGGTGGGTTTTCTCTCCAGATTCCCTGGCACTCGGTGCACAGAGAATCTGTGGCTGTGGTTTGCGCCCATAACTCTGGCGAGGTGAGACGTGATGGAGCCAGCGACTCCGGCTCCACGGAGACCGGGCCGTCATCTTTCAAGGGCTCCCTGATCTGCGTTTCAAATAAATTCCTCCTCCCAACCTCCTACAGACATGGTGGACCCCCTCCCCCCCACAAGCATTGGAGCGAGCCCCCCACATCCCCCTCCCCTGCCAGCCCAACCCCTCACCACGCAAGTGTCAGGACATATTCTGTCTCCCCCCCACCTCCCCACAGGCACAGGACACTTCCCCCATCGCCCCTCCCCCGCTCCACAATGGGGTTCCCCAGAGGACCTGCCCCTGGAACTGTCCCTCTGGCAATACTACCCTGGTCCTTTACTTGACCCTGACATTGACCCCTGGTTCTAGATCCTCCGACACGAGGAAACATCCTCTCCACATCCATTCTGTCAACACCCCTCTGAAGATCTGAAAGGTTTCGGCCTCTTACTCTTCCAAACTCTGCTTCGAGGTAGCGTGTTATCAGGGTAGATTCCTTCGCTGTATGCTCCATTTTAAAACTGGTTTGAGAATGCTTTATGCTAGCACTGAGAGCTGGAAGTGAAAAGAATTGCATTCCCTCGGCACTCTTGTCTTTACACATTAGGGGCAGGAGTAGGCCATTCGGCCCTTCGAGCCTGCTACACCATTCAGAAAGATCATGGCTGATCTGGTTAGGGTTCCAGCTCCATTTTCCTGTCTGTCCCCCCCATAACCCTGGACAGCATCGCCTATAATACCCATTGTGAGTGCAAAAGTCTTGATCTCATTAAGATTATTAACAATGATTCAAGGAAGAGTAAAATTAAAAAGGTTACAGTGTGGTACAGTGGCACAGTGGTCGGGCAGCACGGTAGCACAGTGGTTAGCACTGCTGCCTCACAGCGCCAGGGACCCGGGTTCAATTCCCGGCTTGGATTACTGTCTGTGCGGAGTTTGCACGTTCTCCCCGTGTCTGCGTGGGTTTCTTCCGGGTGCTCTGGTTTCTTCCCACAGTCCAAAGATGCGTGGGTTAGGGTGATTGGCCATGCTCAATTCTCCCTCAGTGTCCCCAAACAGGCGCCGGAGTGTGGCGACTAGGGGAATTTCACAGTAATTACATTGCAGTGTTAATGTAAGCCCACTTGTGACTAATAAATAAACTTTACTTTAGTCCAGATGGTGAGCCCAGAACAAGGGGGCATAACCACAGCATTAGAGGTAGGCCGCACAGGGGAAGGCCGGGAAGTTTTTACTGCACAAAGAGTAGAGGAATTCCAGAACTCTCTCCCCCAAAGGCTGTGGAGGCTGGGAGTCATTTGAAAACTTCCAAAAATGAGCTTGATAGATTTATGCTTGCTTTTATTCATTCGTGGGACATGGGCGTCACTGGCTGGGCCAGCATTTATTGCCCATCCCTCGTTGCCGTTGGATGGCAGTTGAGAGTCAACCACATTGCTGTGGCTCTGGAGTCACATGTAGGCCAGACCGGGTAAGGACGGCAGATTTCCTTCCCTAAAGGACATTAGTGAACCAGATGGGTTTTTCCGACAATCAATAATTGCTTCATGGTCATCTGTAGATTCTTAATTCCAGAATTTTTTTAATTGAATTCAAATTCCACCTTCTGCTGTGGCGGGATTCGAACCCGGGTCCCCAGAACATTAGCTGCGTTTCTGGGTTAATAGTCTAGCGATAATACCACAAGGCCATCACCTCCCCCTGTTCAGTCAGGATATTAATGGATGTGGAAGAGAGGTGGGTTTATCAGATATGGGTCATAGATATGGAGCAGTCAGGCTCTCATGAAATGGTGGAACTGGCTCAAGGAGCTGAGTGGCCTAATGCTCTTCCTGGGGTTCTTGAGACGGTGTTAATTACTGATTAATGAAACTAGATTGTTTTTCATCTAGAATTAAAGGATTGTCTGAGACCTCACTGTTTATATCAATATAAATGATTGATATTGTCAAGGTACATTATAATATTTAATTACCTTGTGTCCCGCATGTTGACCTTCAGCAGGTAATTAAGAAGGCAAATGGAATTTTTTCCTTCATTGCTAGAGGGATGGAGTATAAAAACAGCGAGGTTATGTTGCAGCTGTATAAGGTGCTAGTGAGGCCACACCTGGAGTACTGTGTACAGTTTTGGTCTTACTTGAGAAAGGATGTACTGACACTGGAGGGGGTGCAGAGGAGATTCACTAGGTTGATTCTGGAGTTGAGAGGGTTGGCTTATGAGGAGAGACTGAGTAGACTGGGGCTATACTCATTGGAATTCAGAAGAATGAGGGGAGACCTTATAGAAACATATAAACTTACGAAGGGAATAGATAAGGTAGAAGGTGGGAGGTTGTTTCCACTGGCGGATGAAACTAGAACTAGGGGCATGGCCTCAAAATAAGGGGTAGCAGATTTAGGACTGAGTTGAGGAAGAACTTCTTCACACAAAGGGTTGTGAATCTGTGGAATTCCCTGCCCAGTGAAGCATTTGAGGCTACCTCATTGAATGTTTTTAAGGCAAGGATAGATAATTTTTTGAACAGTAAAGGAATTAAGGGTTATGGTGAGTGGGCGGATAAGTGGAGCTGAGTCCATGAAAAGATCAGCCATGATCTTATTGAATGGCGGAGCAGGCTCGAAGGGCCAGATGGCCAACTCCTGCTCCTAGTTCTTATGTTCTTATGCTCTCATTGGTGCCTTTGCGTCTTTATACTGGAACGGTGAAACAGCCGAACATTAAGGATATTGTCAATTCAGGAGCTTATCTCAGTCTGGGTACAAACTTTTGCAGAAACATTGGGAATGGTTTTGCTGCCTCTCTGGAATCCAAGCTATGGGGATAGATCTTAGCAGAGAAATTAGGAGATGGAATAGGCCATTCAGCCCTTCGAGCCTGTTCCAACATTCAATATGACCAATTCTGATCCTCTTCAATCTCAAAGCCACATTCCCGCTCTCGACCTAGACCCCTCATGCCATTAAAATCTAAAAAAATAACTTTGCACTATATTATAAAACCAGTGGGCAGTCTGGTTTACACCTTAACTGCAAAAGCAACCTACATTTATATAGCACCTTCTAACATCATGACATGTCCCAAGCTGCTTGGCAGGAACATCAGAAAACAGAATATAACACTGAGCTGCCAAGGAGACAATTGGACAGATGCTCGGTCAATGAGATTGATTTTAACGGGATTGAGGGAGGAGAGAGAGAGAGAGGGAGGGAGAGAGAGAGAGGGGATGTGGAGGGGTTTAGGGAGGGAGTTCCAGGACATAGGGCATGGCCAGTGTTAGAGCAAGTGGCCGGAGTTGGAGGAACACATATATCTCAGAGGGTTGTAGGGCTGGAGGAGGTGACAGAAATAGGGAGGTTGTAGGGGCTGGAGGGATTACAGAGATGGGAGGGTTGTAGTGCTGGAGGAGGTTGCAAAGCTAGGGAGGGTTGTAGGGGCTGGAGGAGATTACAGAGATAGGGAGGGTTATGGGCTGGAGGAGGTACAGAGATAGGGAGGGTTGTAGGTGCTGGAGGTGGTTACAGAGATAGGGAGGGTTGTAGGATTGGAGGAGGTTTCAGAGATGGGGGGGTTGTAGGGGCTTGAGGTGGTTACAGAGATAGGGAGAGTTGTAGGGGCTGGAGGAGGTTACAGAGATAGTGAGGGTTGTAGGGGTTGGAGGAGGTTACAGAGATAGGGAGGACTGTAGGGTCTGGAGGAGGTTACAGAGATAGGGAGGGTTGTAGAGGCTGGAGGAGGTTACAAAACCACTAGCTTTCGGAGCGCTGCCCCTTCGTCAGGTGAGTGGGAGTTCTGTTCACAAACAGGGCATATAAAGACACAAACTCAATTTACAAAATAATGGTTGGAATGCGAGTCTTTACAGGTAATCAAGTCTTAAAGGTACAGACAATGTGAGTGGAGAGAGGGTTAAGCACAGGTTAAAGAGATGTGTATTGTCTCCAGCCAGGACAGTTAGTGAGATTTTGCAAGCCCAGGCAAGTTGTGGGGGTTACAGATAGTGTGACATGAACCCAAGATCCCGGTTGAGGCCGTCGTCATGTGTGCGGAACTTGGCTATCAGTCTCTGCTCAGCGATTCTGCGTTGTCGTGTGTCGAGAAGGCCGCCCCGAAGATTAGAGGCCGAATGTCCGTGACCGCTGAAGTGTTCCCCAACAGGAAGAGAACACTCTTGCCTGGTGATTGACCAGAACTCCCACTTACCTGACGAAGGAGTAGCGCTCCGAAAGCTAGTGGCTTTTGCTACCAAATAAACCTGTTGGACTTTAACCTGGTGTTGTGAGACTTCTTACTGTGTTTACCCCAGTCCAACGCCGGCATCTCCACATCATAGCTACAAGAGCAGGTCAGAGGCTAGGAATACTGCGGCGAGTAACTCACCCCCTGACTCCCCGAAGCCTGTCCACCATCTACAAGTCAGGAGTGTGATGGAATATTCTCCACTTGCCTGGATGGGTGCAGCTCCAACAACACTCGAGAAGCTTGACACCATCCAGGACAAAGCAGCCCACTAGATTGGCACCACATTCACCACCTTAAGCATTCATTTCCCCTATCACCGATACACAGTAGCAGTAGTGTGTACCATCTACAAGATGGACAGCAGCATCTCACCAAGGCTCCTTTGTCAGCACCTTCCAAACCCATGATCTCTACAACCTTGATGGACAAGGGGCAGCAGACACATGGGAACACCACCGCCTGCAAAGTCCCCTCCAAGTCACTCACCATCCTGAGTTGGAAATAAAGCGCTGTTCCTTCACTGTGGCTGGGTCAAAATCCTGGAACTCCCTCCCTAACAGCACTGTGGGTGCACCTACATCATCGGGACTGCAGTGATTCAAGAAGGCAGCTCACCGCCACCTTCTCAGGGGCATCTTGGGATGGGTAACAAATGCTGGCCTAATCAGGGACGCTCAAATCCCATGAAAGAATAAAAAAAAGACCCTTATAGCATTCTGAAAATCAGTGAGAATATTTTATAATGCGCCACCAGAGGAAATGTTACAGCTGAGTGAACGCTCTGATTAATGCCGTCCTATTATGTCACCCTCATTATATTTCCATCCACTTTGATATCTGCTACTGGGCTTCAATAAAGGCTTTACAAGAGATATTAAAACCAGACTGTGTGACAGGACTGAATGAGTTATGTTTATGATATTCCCCCGAGTAATAATTCCCCGGCTGCTGTTGCACAAATGTATCTGCGGGAGGTTAGAGGCAGGGAATGTATCCTGAGGGAACTGAAGTGAGTTAATGACCTTGATGTGTGTGACAGAGAGGTCTCCAAATGGAACCTCTTTACATATCCCCAGCTCTGCAGGGAGAGCAAAGTTTAATTTGGCATTCAGAAGCTGGGGTTGCTCTCCTCAAAAGCAGAGGTTAAGAAAGGGTGGCACAGTGGTTAGCACTGCTGCCTCACAGCGCCAGGGACCCAGGTTCGATTCCCGGCTTGGGTCACTGTCTGTGCAGAATTTGCACGTTGTCTGTGTGGGTTTCCTCCGGGTGCTCCGGTTTCCTCCCACAGCCTGAAAAGACGTGCTGGTTAGGGTGCATTGGCCGTGCTAAATTGACCCGAGTGTCAAGGGGATTAGCAAGGTAGTTATGTGGGGTTATGGTAATAGGGCCTGGGTGGGATTGAGTATAATGCAGACTCGATCGGCCAAATGGCCTCCTTCTGCACTGTAGGGATTCTATGAAAATCTAGGCTGACACTCTAGTGGGACACTGAGGGAATGCTGCACTGTCAGAGGTGCTGTCTTTTGGATGGGATATCCCTACTCCTGACCTAGTGATGGAGGCAAGATTATTGAGGAAGCAGCTAGGTTAAGTGCTTATCTAGGATGGACCTATCACACCACCGTAAACGATGCCCTGGGGCTAAAATTATTGGCCTCTACTGACCACCCCCACAACCATCTCACTTAAGCCAGGTATGACTCCAGCCGGTTCTCCCCAAATTCCCATTGACTCCAGTTTTGCGAGGGCTCCTTGATGCTACACAGTCAAATGCTGCCTTGATGTCAAGGGCAGTCACTCCCACCTCAGCTCATTTATCCCTGTTTGGATCAAGGCGGTAATGTGACCTTGGTGGAACCCAAACTGGGCGCCACTGAGCAGGTTATTGCTGAGTAAGTGTGACTTGGTAGCACTGCCAATGACACCTTTCATCGTTTTTCTGCTGATTGAGAGTAGACTGATGGGGCGGTAATTGGCAAGGTTGGATTTATCCTGCTTGTTTATGTACAGGACAAACCAGGGCAATTTTCCACATTGCTGGGTAGATGCCAGTATTGTAGCTGGACCGGAACAGCTTGGCTAGGGGAACGGCAAGTTCTAGAGCACAAGTCTACTGTACTATTGCCAGAATATTATCAGGGCCCATTATCTTTGCAGTATCCAATGCCTTCAGTCATTTATTGATATCATGTGGAGTGAATCGAATTGGCTGAAGACTGGCACTCTTAAAAATAAAGTTTATTTATTAGTGACAAGTAAGGCTTACATTAACACTGCAATGAAGCTACTGTGAAATTCCCTTAGCCGCCACAGTCCGGCGCCTGTTCGGGCCAATGCATCTAACCAGCACATCTTTCAGAATGTGTGAGGAAACCGGAGCACTCGGAGGAAACCCACGCAAATACGGGGAGAACGTGCAAACTCCACACAGACAGTGACCCAAGGCAGGAATTGAACCTGGGATGCTGGTGCTGTGAAGCAGCAGTGCTAACCACTGTGCCACCGTGCTGCTCCTTAACGCTGGGACCTCAAGCAGAGTCAGATAGGGATCATCCACTCGGTACATCTGGCTGAAACTAGCTGCCTTTTCGTCGCCTCATCCTGTGTTCAGCATTCGTTGTTAGATAGACTTTATTGCATCAGTCAATTCTCCCGCTCTGCAAAATCTCTTAATAAGCCAATGCTTTGAGCCTCTTTAAGCTGTTGCTGGCATGAACTATTTTGGATCACAAGGATAATTGACAGCACATTGCAGATAATAAAGTGAGTCAGGAGAAACCACTTTGTTGGCAATTTCATCCACATTTAGAAACATTGAAACATCGAAATGGAAGCAGCCTCATGTGATGGTACCTCTGGCAATTTGTCCCTGTGGATTCATCAACTTGACCTTTGACTGGCATTACAACTGGCCAATCTTGCTGCCTCACTGCGACTGTCAAGAATCCACTGGAGTCACGAGGGGGAGGCAATGGCCTAGTGGTATCATCGCTAGATTATTAATCCAGAAACTCAGCTAATGGAACCTGGGTTCGAATCCCACCACATCTGATGGTGAAATTAGGACTCAATAAAAAATATCTGGAATTAAGAATCTACAGATGGCCATGAAACCGTAGTTGGATAAATCCATCTGGTTCACTAATGTCTTTTAGGGAAGGAAATCTGCCGTCCTTACCTGGTCTGACCGACATGTGACTCCAGAGCCACAGAAATGTGGTGACTCTCAACTGCCTTCTAAGGACAACTAGGGATGGGCAATAAATGCTGGCCAGCGACCCCCATGTCCCACGAATGAATAAAAAGAAAAGTGGTGCCCATGGCAGGCGGAATGGGAAAATCTGCCCCACAATTTTTAATTTCCCTCCAGTGTCCAACAAATTGACCTTCATTTCAATTTTGAAAGCCTCCTTTGCATTTGCTTCCATCGCTCTTTCAGATGACGTACCTTAATAATTTTGATTTGATTGACTATTGTCAGGTGAATTGGGATACAGTGAAAAGTATTGTTCCTTGCGTGCTATACAGACAAAGCATACCGTTCATAGAGTACACATGGGGAAATAATAATCCTTAATTATTAAAATAACTAATAAAGCATTAATAATAATCTTAATAATTCACCTCTGCCAATTAAATCTGTATCCCTTGGTTACTAACAACTCCTGCCACTGGAAACAGTTTCCCTTTATTTATTCTATCTAAAACCTTTTGAACACCTCGTTTAAAGTTTATTTATTACTGTCACAAGTAGGCTTACATTAACACTGCAATGAAGTTACTGTGAAAATCCCCTAGTCGCCACGCTCTGGCGCCTGTTCGGGTACACTGAGGGAGAATTTAGCACGGCCAATGCACCCTAACCAGCACGTCTTTTCAGGCTGTGGGAGGAAACCGGAGCACCCGGAGGAAACCCACACAGACAACGTGCAAATTCTGCACAGACAGTGACCCAAGCCGGGAATCGAACCTGGGTCCCTGGCGCTGTGAGGCAGCAGTGCTAACCACTGTGCCACCACAGTCCTGGAGTGGGACTTGAACCCACACCCCCGGAGGCCAGATTGCGACCCACTGAACTAGGACGGACAAAACGAAGGTTTCACTAAAGCGAAGAGGGCGGTCTGCCAATTGCTGTCTTGTACTCAGGGATTCTCTGCACATTCTCTGCACTTAGTAATCGTGGAGTGTGACTTATTAGCAGCCTGGACAAATCGGAAACAATCAAATCAAACGTCACCCTTCACAGATCTTAACAGATTAAACTGCAGTTTGGTTCCTCTGCAAAATGCAAGTTAACGATTAATCAAATGCCACTTTTATCTTGGCCATTCCTTCTCCTCGATAACACGGGCTTATCAGCTCAAAGGGTGTCATCTATTGGGAGTTTATGTCTGTGTCTGCCTGATATTCTGGGGAATAATTATTATCAAAACCTCAGATAACATCAGTTAACAGAATCAATCACTTTACCATCCAACTTTGCAAGTCCTATCTCACCCCCCACTTCCATTTGGTACACGTGTCACAATGTTATCAGATTCACTTTCCCCAGATTACAGTTGCGTGCCCATTTCTGATATAGATTCTGGGAATCGATGAAAAAAGGCAGGTCGATCGATGATGTGATTTGAGATCACAATAAAAACTACAGCCGGAATTTTACGGGGCGGGCGAGGTTCGCAGAATGGAAATCTCAGTTGGCCTCGGGCGGGCATTTTACAATCTCGTCCGAGCGGGAGGTCATAAAATCCCACCCTACATGTTGAACTTCAGGGCCCAAGCTGAAAATACTGGAAAGGGGCGGCACAGTGGTTAGCACTGCTGCCTCACAGCGCCAGGGAGCTGGGTTCGATTCCCGGCTCGGGTCACTGTCTGTGTGGAGTCTGCACATTCTCCCCGTGTCTGCGTGGGTTTCCTCCAGTTTCCTCCCACAGTCTGAAAGATGTGCTGGTCAGGTGGATTGGCCGTGCTAAATTCTCCCTCAGTGTACCCGAACAGGCGCTGGAGTGTGGCGACTAGGGGATTGTCACAGGAACTTCATTGCAGTGTTAATGTAAGCCTATTTGTAACGCTAATAAATAAATAAATAAAAAGTTGAACTAAACGTGGCAAAATGTGTCCGTCTCTGTCCTGAATTAGAATTGTCCCTGGGGTGGTGAATTTACAAAATAATTTAATTATTCCCCGTTAAAGCACTTCAGGAGAATATATTTTAGCAAAAAAGTTCTTTGTCAAAGTGATAAGTTTTGCAATGGGAATATTTAGCTATAACTTGCCTGATATGAGCTCCAGTCTTTCAGACATTTGAAAGTTAATTTTTCTAAATAAATAAGATAAACAGGCCTGTTGTGTCTAGAGAAAGAAGCGGCCAGCTTCCATTGATTACGTGACCTCGACATTTAGATCAGAATAGATTTCTTACCCCTACCAGTCCCGAAAACCAGTGATTGGTCCCAGGCAGATGTTCAGAGCCATACAGAGCAAGATATTCTGTGTTTATCCATCCAAATATATTAATGCTCAGAGGGAGTAAATAGGTAATAATTTAGTCAAGGATTCCAAGTGGCATCATGAGGGCGGCACGGTGGCACAGTGGTTAGCACTGCTGCCTCACAGCGCCAGGGACCCGGGTTGAATTCCGTCCCTGGGTCACTGTCTGTGTGGAGTTTGCACGTCCTCCCCATGCCTGCTTTCCTCCGGGTGCTCCGGTTTCCTCCCACAATCCAAAGAAGCACAGGTTAGGTGGATTAGCCATGCTCAATTGCCCCTTAGTGTCCCAAGATGTGAAGGTTAGGGGCATTAGCCATGGTAAATGCGTGGGGAAACGGGGATTGGGTGGGTGGTGGGCCTGGGTAAGATGCTTTGTCGGAGAGTCGGTGTAAGCTCGATGGGCTGAATGGCCTGTTTCTGCACTGTCAGGATTCTATGATTCTATGAAGTGAGAGAACATTTTAAGCTACTTATGGGCATCGCAATGAATAAATTACTACCTTAATATCTAAACTGTAGAAGCATTTTATGCTGATGGGATTTTATGGTGCGGCCAAAGGCAATGGACTGTTGAATAGCTTGCCGCATTTCATGACCCCCACCTCCAACTGTGACAAGGCCTAAAATTCTGCCATATATTTTGCATTTGAGTTAATTCTTGGGGCGGGAGTTTCCTGCCCACCCGCGGTGAGTTTTGTGGTACAAAAGGTGGTTTGCCATTGGTCGCCAGTGGGATTTTCCAGTCCCACCAAAGTCTACGGCGCTTTGTGCGGCTCGTCCATCCCACCGCCAAGACTCCCGTCGTGGGAGGGGTCACCTTCAGCAGGACTGGAAAATCCCACCAGTAACAAGGGTAGGAAAATCCCACCCTTGGTGTTTTACAGAAGTGGCAATATAGTTATGTCCTGAGATCTTGGAGGTGGGGGTGGGGGGAGGCGATCTTGAGCCCGCGTTCACCGTCCATGCGACTGCCGGCGGGGGCTCCAGGTGTGGAAGTCGCTGGTCTCACTGGTGAGAGCTTGATTTTGGAACTCCCCCATCCCTCATGGGGTGATGGAAGGTGCCCGTGATCATGGGGAGAGGGGTGGGGGGGGCTGGAGAGATGCCAACTCCGGAGTTTTGAATGGCAAGGGATGCCCCTGAGACCTCCGTGGTGAGGAGGGGGGGAGGTTTACTTCGGTTTTGATTGGGGCACCCTTTAAAGATGGCGCCCTGATCTCAGTGCAGGTGGGGTTTGCCACCGTGTTGAGGCTCCACCCCCCCCCCTGTATGATGCCGTGAAGCAAACCCCTTGATATTTTTGGCAGAATGTGGTAAGATCTGGAGAGAAAACTGGCCAGTTTCTCTGGAGAGAGAGAGAGAGACATGCCTGTTTTCTCATCGGGAACAACATTCTGCCATTCTTCCCAAATGTTTTAAGCTCAGGATTAAATTCCAAAATGGATAAGGCTGGATCGAGCTAGATCTACTGAGGAAATTGTGGTCTTTTAACAATGAATTTGAGGAATAATTTTTACACTGAGAGGCCACTGATTAAGTTGAAGCATCTGAATTGAATCATCATCTGCAGAATTGCCTGGGTCCATAAAGCCTGGTTACATTACAAACCACATTCTCATTATACACATTGACATTACAGTTACATTATATTGATGGAGAGGCGATGGCCTAGTGGTATTATCGCTAGACTATTAATCTAGAAACTCAGCTAATGTTCTGGGGAGCCGGGTTCGAATCCCACCACGACAGATGGTGGAATTTGAATTCAGTAAAAAAAATCTGGAATCAAGAATCTACTGATGACCATGAAACCATTGTCGATTGTCGGAAAAGCCCATCTGTTGCACTTGATGTCCTTTGGGGAAGGAAATCTGCCGTCCTTATCTGGTCTGGCCTACATGTCCAAAGATGTGCGGGTGAGGTGGATTGGCCATGCTAAATTGCCCCTTAGTGTCAGGGGGACCAGCTAGGGTGAATGCATAGGGTTATGGGGATAGGGCCTGGGTGGGATTGTGGTCGGTGCAGACTCGATGGGCCGAATGGCCTCTTTCTGCACTGTAGGATTCTATGATGTGACTCCAGGGCCACAGCAATGTGATCGATTCTCAACTGCCCTCCAAACAAGGGCAACTAGGGATGGGTAATACATTTTTTTTATTCATTCGTGGGACATGGGCATTGCTGGCTACACCAGCATTTATTGCCCATCCCTAGATGTCCTTGAGAAGGTGATAGTGAGCTGCCTTCTTGAATCGCTGCAGTCCACGTGCTGTGGGTTGACCCACAATGCCGTTAGGGAGGGAATTCCAGGATTTTGAGCCAATGCTGGCTCGCCAGCAATGCCCATGACCCACGAATGAATTTTTAAAAATTATATACGATATTTGAAAGTTTCAACAATCCAGCTCCTATTTTTCCAATAACCCTGCGTCAATAACATCAGGATGTGGAGATGCCGGCGTTGGACTGGGGTAAACACAGTAAGGAGTCTAACAACACCAGGTTAAAGTCCAACAGGTTCATTTGGTAGCAAACGCCACTTTCAATAACATCGGAACAGAATAGTGAGCCACAACATCCTTGTTCGTCAGAGGACAGAAACTTCAGAAATGCTTAACAAAAAACACAAGAAAAACTTGCCCACGCACAAAAATAGTAACGGAAATGCCCAATTTGAACCCTTCAAGCGATAGCAATTTCCTTTCGAGTACAGTATCATTCGTGTCCACATACGTAGCTCTGGCTGTGAGTGTGTGTTGCTGGACTCTCTATTCTCAGACCCGGCGATGCTGAACCTCCACCTGATCTGTCTCAGTTCAATCCTAAGCAACCCTCCAAACTCCCCGCAAAATTAAATGACACGTTAGAACGGTTAAAACTCCAAGCTTGTGAGTAGGGAAGGCTTGAAGTGAGGCAGTGCCAGGCTAAAGTAATTATTTTTACTTGGCACTCTGTTTATTTTCTCTCTCTGAAAGGCCCGTTCTATCAGCGCAAGGTGTCACATCTGGAGCTTATTAACGTGCTGCAGTTCTGTCTGACAGGCCACGCTCAGCCTAACAGCGTTATAATGAGTTCTGAGGAAGCCCGTGTAAAACATGAAAGGAAATCATATGGAAATTGGTTCATGCTGGCTTTACATTGCAACTACCCACTGGGACAGTAGCATCGACGTTCTCAACAAATAAGGCCTCATGCCCGCCCTGGCCACTCAACACCCGGCCAGAAGCGAGGAGAGAACCACATGTGGACACGTGAGGCGGATACGCCGAGGCGCTGCCTGCTGCGTGCGACTGCCGACGTGCTTCCCTCTCGACTAATTAAAGACCAGCTTGCTGGACGTCAGCCGCTTCCAATTAGCAGGAAGCTGTGGTAGCACGGAGACAAACATTAGCCTCCACTCTGTGGGTGTCACTAATCATTTCTGAGTCTGACGGGTCATGGGTTCAAGCCCAACAAATTAAGATGTGTCGATCCGGACTGACCGAGGCAGCGCTGCACTGTCAGGGATGCTGCTTTTCTAATGAACTGTTCACTTTAAAGGCCCCCCAGTGCATTATTCTAAAGGAGAGTTATCCCCGGTACTCTGGCCAATATTTACCCTCCTTGAAACCCGCCTCTTTGATCCAACAAAAGGTCGCCCTCCGTCTACGTCTCCCACTGAGACTCGGAATCCCCTCACGTCTGCCTGCGGCACTGAGAAGCACATCATTGTTCTGCATTAAAAACATACCTCCCTCCCATCCATTGACTCTGTCTACACTTCCCGCTGCCTCGGCAAAGCAGCCAGCATAATTAAGGACCCCACGCACCCCGGACATTCTCTCTTCCACCTCCTTCCGTCGGGAAAACGATACAAAAGTCTGAGGTCACGTAAGATCAGCCATGATCTTATTGAATGGCGGAGCAGGCTCGAGGGGCCAGATGGCCTACTCCTGCTCCTAGTTCTTATGTTCTTAACTTCTTATGTACCAACTGACTCAAGAGCAGCTTCTTCCCTGCTGCTGTCAGACTTTTGAATGGACCTACCTCGCATTAAGTTGAACTTCCTCTAAACCCTAGCTATGACTGTAACACTACATTCTGCACTCTCTCATTTCCTTCGCTATGAACGGTATGCTTTGTCCGTATCGTGCGCAAGAAACAATGCTTTTCACTGTATGTTAATACATGTGAGAATAATGAATCAAATCAAATCAAAATCAAATACCCGAGTGCGAGCTATTGTCATAAAGACAATGTAACCAGCCTCTGCATTCCCTTCATAAGTGCATCCTTCTATAAACCAGGTAGATCAGGGTGGCACGGTGGCACAGTGGTTAGCACTGCTGCCTCACAGCGTCAGGGACCCGGGTTCGATTCCTGGCTTGGGTCACTGTGTGTGTGGAGTTTGCACGTTCTCCCCGTTTCCTCCGGGTGCTCCGGTTTCCTCCCACAGTCCAAAAGACGTGCTGGTTAGGTGCATTGGCCGTGCTAAATTCTCCCTCAGTGTACCCATACAGGCGCCAGAGTGTGGCAACTCGGGGATTTTCACAGTAACTTCATTGCAGCATTAATGTAAGCCTACTTGTGACACTAATAAATAAACTTGAAACCTACCTCTTTGATCCAACAAAAATTCGCCCTCCGTCTACATCTCCCACTGAAGCTTGGAATCTTCTCACTTCTGCCTGCGCCACTGAGAAGTACATCATTGTCCTGCATTAAAAACATACCCGAGTGCAAGTTGTTGTTATAAAGACAGCGTAACCAACCTCTGCATTTCCCTTCATAATGCACCCTTCTAGAAACCAGGCAAAGCAACTTGGAATGGAAGAGGAGTTTAGATCTAATCTGAGTGACTGTTTCGTTCTGTAGGCTTTTTTTATACTCTTTCATGGGATGTGCCCATTCTTACCTAACTGCCCATGAACCGAGTGGCTCGCTTGGCAAACTCAGGGGGCAGTTAAGGGTCCAGTCAGTCTCAAGTCCACCTTTAGGCCAGACCAGAAAAGGGTGGCAGATTTCCTTCCCCGAAGGGCATTTTCCTGAAGGGGTTGGCACAGTAACTTCAATCCAGTGTTAATGTTAGTCAACCTGTGACATTAATAAATAAACTTTAAACTTTAAATTAGTGAACCCGAAGGGGTTTTACAACAATCAATGATAAGCTTCACGGGGTCACCGAGGCTAGCTTTCAATTCCAATCTTTATTTTTAAATCAATGGGCTAATTAATTAACTGATTGATTAAGAATTTAAATTTCTCCCACTGCCATAGTGGGATTTGAATCCATGTTCCCAGAACCTTTCGATTATCAGTCATAGAATCATAGAATCTGCAGAAGGATGCCACTTGGCCTATCGATCCTGCACCAACAACAATCCCACCGTAACCCCATGTATCTACCCTCCTAATCCCCCTGACACTAAGGGTCAATTTAGCATGGCCAATCAACCTAACCTGCAAGTCTTTCGGACTGAGGGAGGAAACCGGAGCACCCGGAGGAAACCCACGCAGACACGGGGAGAACGTGCAAACTTCGCACAGACGGTGATCTGAGGCCGGAATCGAACCCGGGTCCCTGGTGCTGTGAGGCAGCAGTGCTAACCACAGTGCCACTGTGCCGGTCCAGTGATGTCAGGCCTAACCTGGACATTGTGACCCCACTGTCAACAGTTTTTAGATTCTTTTGTATGAACTGCACCATGCCAGCTGTTCAACCTCGGAGAGTGGGGTCAAATCCCATTGACCCTACAGCAGGGGGCGAGTTATTGTGCGTCATGACATGGAGTCCTTTCTTATAATGTTCCTTCGGAACAGTAATTTCCGAGTCGGTGTACTCCGGGAATTCCAATGGGAATTTCAGTAGGTAGACAGCCATTGGATACTGTCTGTTCAAAGCAGGTTTCACAATATATCCCGGTGTGTGTCGCGCTTTAGGAGGGATGTTTCAATCCTGATGCAGCCTAGTGCCAGCAGAATGAGCGTGAAACTAAACGCTACACGCAAGAACACAAGAAATAGGAGCAGGAGTAGACCACCAGGCCCTTCGAGCCTGCCCCGCCATTCAATACGATCGTGGCTGATACATGCTCCTTTTCTGTGCCATTTCCCCATAGCCTCTATTCCTCGACCTATCAAATATTCATCCACCTCCCCTTTAATTAAGGGTTATGGTGAGCGGGCGGGTAAGTGGAGCTGAGTCCGCGAAAAGATCAGCCGTGATCTTATTGAATGGCAGAGCAGGCTCGAGGGGCCAGATGGCCTACTCCTGCTCCTAGTTCTTATGTTCTTACGTTGTGTAAGTATTTCTAATGATCCAGACTCCAGCACCCTTTGGGGCGGAGAATTCCAGAGATTCACCACCCTCTGCCAGAAGAAATTTCCGCACACCTCAGTTTTAAATGAGCGGCCCTTATCTTGTAGCTCTGTCCCCTTGTGCAAGACTCGTGAAAACATCTCACCATCTACCCTGCAATCTCCCTCAGCATCTTACATATTTGAATAAGGTCACCCCTCATTCTTCTAAACTCCAAGGAATATAGACCCAGACTATTTATTCCCCCTTGATAGGACAACCTTTTCGTAGCAACAACAGGTCTGTCAGGAAACTTGGATTTCAATACCTTTTTCTTTATTAATTTGTGGGACATGGGCGTTGCTGGCTGCCCAGCATTTATTGCCCATCCCTAGTTGCCCTTGGAGGGCAGTTGAGAGTCAACCACATTGCTGTGACTCTGGAGTCACATGTAGGACAGACCGGGTAAGGACGGCAGATTTCCTTCCCTAAAGGACATTAGTGAACCAGATGGGTTTTTCCAACAATCGACAATGGTTTCATGGTCATCAGCAGATTCTTAATTCCAGATTTTTTAATTGAATTCAAATTCCACCATTAGCCATGGCGGGATTCGAACCTGGGTTCCACCATCTGTGGGGTTCAAGGGGTCCGAATGGTGTTTTTCTGCTTTCTATGAGCTGAATTCCATTCTGAGCACTAGCTACCAGAGCTAGCTTCCATTTGATGTTTTCAATGGCCGAGAGAGAGGAGGACTTGGCATTGATTGACTAAAAGAAATGGGAGAGGATCGATGCGTCATTCTACACATTGACTGAAGTGATATTTTCCTGTGTTTTATATTTTTGCGCATTGTGGTTCTTTGATTTGATTTGATATATTATTGTCACATGTACCAACATACAGTGAAAAGTATTGTTTCTTGCGCGCTTTACAGACAAAGCATGCCATTCATAGAGAAGGAAAGGAGAGAGTGCAGAATGTAGTGTTACAGCCATAGCTAGGGTGTAGAGGAAGATCAACTTAATGCAAGGTAGGTTCATTCAAAGGTCTGACAGCAGCAGGGCAGAAGCTATTCTTGAGTCGGTTGGTACGTGACCTCAGACTTTTGTATCTTTTTCCCGAAGGAAGAAGGTGGAAGAGAGAATGTCCGGGGTGCATGGGGTCCTTAATTATGCTGGCTGCTTTGCCGAGGCAGCGGGAAGTGTAGACAGAGTCAATGGATGGGAGGCTGGTTTGCGTGATGGATTGGGCTACATTCATGACCTTTTGTAGTTTCTTCTGGTCTTGGGCAGAGCAGGAGCCCCACACCAAGCTGTGATACAACCAGAAAGAATGCTTTCTATGGTGCATCTGTGAAAGTTGGTGAGAGCCGTAGCTGACATGCCAAATGTCCTTAGTCTTCTGAGAAAGTAGAGGCGTTGGTGGAGCTTTCTTAACTATAGTCTCTGAAAGAAGCTAAAGTAAAACCAGCTGATGGTTTTGTGTAGTCCGGGTACGAACACATTCTTAATTCTTTAATGTGCTTTCTTTCAGTATCAATTCTCAAGCACAGAACTCACACATCAGATAAGGAGGAACCGAATCGCTCAGACATGTCAAGCCAACAGCGCCAGGAGTCGTAAGAGGCGGGTTTTGACCTCAGACGACCTGAAACATTTAGTTGTGGATGAAGACCATGAGATGATCTACTGCTACGTGCCCAAGGTGGCCTGCACAAACTGGAAGAGGGTCATGATGGTCCTCACAGGAGGGGGCAAGTACACCGACCCCATGGAGATCCCGGCCAACGAGGCCCACGTCTCGTCCAACCTGAAGACGCTCAATCAGTACAGCATCCCAGAGATCAACCACCGCTTGAAAAACTACCTGAAGTTCATGTTCGTGCGCGAGCCCTTCGAGAGGCTGGTGTCGGCATACCGGAACAAGTTCACCCGGCGCTACAACACCTCCTTCCACAAGCGCTACGGCACCAAGATAGTCCGGCGCCAGCGCAAGAACGCCACCCAGGCGGCCCTGCTGAGCGGCGACGACGTGAAGTTCGAGGAGTTCGTGGGCTACCTCGTCGACCCCCACACGC
This sequence comes from Mustelus asterias, assembly GCF_964213995.1. Lineage (NCBI taxonomy): Eukaryota > Metazoa > Chordata > Chondrichthyes > Carcharhiniformes > Triakidae > Mustelus > Mustelus asterias. The sequence continues at coordinate 10,201,439 of NC_135809.1, forward strand.
AGAAGGAGGAGCCCTTCAACGAGCACTGGGAGACGGTCACCTCGCTGTGCCACCCCTGCCACATCCACTACAACCTCATTGGGAAGTACGAGACACTGCAGGAGGATGCAAACTATATCCTGCGCCTGGCTGGGGTGGGGGACTACATGAAATTCCCCACCTACGCCAAGTCCACCAGAACTACGGATGAAATGACAGCTCAATTTTTCCAAAACATCAGTGCTGCCTTCCAAACAAAACTGTTCAATCTGTACAAACTAGATTTTGTAATGTTTAACTATTCCATGCCGAACTATCTGAAGTTGGCGTGAGTGGCGGCTCGTTGGGTTTATTTAAGTTGTTATAATTGCAAAGATTTTTTTTTTCTGTTCTGTTTTTTTTTTGTAATTTGAATGAATATTTTCTGGGTTGCTGCTAGCAGCAAAAAATTGGAAATTATTTAAATAACTTTGTACGGGAGAGTGGCTCTCTCTCAGCAAAGGGTACGGGCTGGTTTTGAAAGATTCCGTTTCTAGAAGGGGGCTGCTTTCGCGTCAGGTAAGAAGACTTTGCCTCGCCTGTCGGGGGAGTGGCATGAAATCAGGGGGTTTCGTTGGGAACACCCTTAATATCTCACCCTTCAAAAAAGAAAGCACAAGTTCCCTCTGATTTGACTGTAACAAGTGCACCGTGAGTCAAAAAGTAGCCATGGTGTGGCAGTTGGCTTTTCACAGATCCATCAGCATTTTATCAACTCGTTTCCGAGTATTGCAGAGTTTTTAATTTTCTTTTGAGGGTGGCATTTATCCAGATATTGGAGAACCAACCCAAATACGACAGATTACTTCAGTCAAATGGGCAGCTATGATGGTGCCATTTATTGGGTCGCCAACCTGCTTACTGCCAGCAGGAGGCTCTTGCCTTCTGGTGCCGGGCTCACCATCGGTTAACCGTCTCGCTACAATCACTAGGGTCACTTTTGCATATCTCTTCCACAGAGCAGACCCCCACAGCCTTCCCCTGGGCCGGTATTTACTGCTGGCAGCCAACTAACGGGAATCCGGAGCTGGGGGGGCGGTTGTTGTGGGGTAACCTTGCCTGGGATTTTCCAATATGACTGCAGGCAGCCAGACTCTCCCCTTTCCCACTAGCCAATCCCGCCAGACACCAAAGCCCTGCTGGATAGTTTTTTTTTTTGCCTTGAAGGAGGAGGGGAACAAAAGAAGGTGTTGCTTTTTCCCCCGCGGGGTTCCGCGGAAAGCCCCGGAAGGGGAAAAGGAAAACCGAGGGTCGCGTTGCGCAACTGTAAAGCTGGCGCTCGATTGCGTGTGCGTTGGTTAAATTCAACTGCTGGTCGAGAATCCGAGGGCGGGGAATTGTTTTAAAATTAAAATGATCTTCCCTTCAAACTGTGAAGCAAGGATTTACACCGAATGACGGAGAAGCGAGATATTCCGACGCGTCGGAATGTTCCTGAACTTTCACCCACGGCTCAGCACTGCTGTCGCGATCAAAAATGTGAAAATGATGTTTGCAGAAGGTTTAAACAATCAGATTAAAATCCTGAGGCAATCCAACTGCACAAAAATGCAGGCATGTATGTGTTAATGATGGTACTAATGTCTTCTTTATTCTTGGGGCATGGGTATCAATGGCGAGGCCCAGTGTTTGTTCACCATCCTGATATCCCCTTGAGGAGGTTGAGGGGGGGGGGAAGGGGTGTGCCTTCCTCTTGAACCACCGCAGTCCGTGTGGCGAAAGGTGCTCGCCCAGTGCTGTTAGGTAGGCGTTTCCAAACCGTTGACCCTGCCACGATGGAGGAATGGTTATTTTGGGTCCAATGGGGATGGCGAGTGAGACGGTGGCGCTTGCTTGCCTCGGATGCCCCCTTCCCGCCTTTCCAGGCGGCAGGATTGGGAAGTTGCCGCAGCTCGCTACCTGCTCAGTGCAGTCAGCTGCACAGAGAAACAAAGACTCGCTAGCTGTAGAATTTCTATGGAGATCTCCCTCCGCCCCATCAGCAGAAACTCAGCTGGCTCTCTCGCCTTTCCATCGATCTTCCCCAGCAGGAAGATTGGGAGGATTTGTCACTCTAAGCGGCGAGGTGCAGCTCCTCTACATTGGATAAGTAATCTGGGACTTCCAAGCGACCGAACACTGTGATTATGATGGAAAGTCCTTGCGGAGAAGGATGGTTATGTTGCTCCGCCATCCTCCTGCCAACTGAAGTTACAAGTGGAGGGAGAAACGCCACAAACATTCTGCACGTTATCTTCACACCCGTAAGAGAACTGGGCAGCCGCCATTTGCATTTGCCTTGGTTACGGTGAGAAATCTGGAAAGAAGTGAAGGCTAATTCAGCGTACGGACAATAATGGACCTCCAATGAAGTTACTTTACTCGCTTCTATGTCTATAGTTCTGTCGCAAACACTCCAGCCCAGCACAAGTATTATATCCAGCAGTTTTTCATTGACTTGCCAACATATTTAAGTGCTTGGTTAAATATTTATTCAATTAGCACAGTTTTGTCAACAGGTTCATTAAGTTACTTAAAAGTGGCACTAATAGTTGATAGATTATTGATGTGATTGGTAAGATTTTGAGATGTCTGTTTCAATGACAGGTGTGCTGTTAAATGCAAAAGTGACAATGTCTGGTGCTGAAGGGGTACGAGCCTTTCGCCAGTGAATTCATTGCTGGCTACTTTTCTTTTCGCTTCCCTTCGCTCTTTTTCATTTCCCCTGTCTTGTCTTCCCGATAGCCAAGTATTTGTTATTCCTAGACGTATTCTTAGATGTATAGACACTGGGACTTCTACTGAATTTACGCTGACATAATATGTAAGCAGCGTAATGGGAACTAGAACAGCCATTGGAGGACATTCCTGCGAATAAAGAGTCTTCAGTGCTTTTAGGTAACTTAAAAGAGTTTTTGTGATATTACTCTTGTTGAAGAGAGTGCTATTTTCTTACATGCATGCTCAAAACATTTGTGGACAAGTAATTTAACATTAGCTTTTGAATTCTATCTGTCTATTTATCTATTTATCTATCTGTCTATTTATCTATTCAGCTTATCTATCTAGCTATATATCCTGTTTCTATCTTATCTATCTCTTTATCTCTCTTTCTTTCCATCTCTGTAACTATCTCTACCTCTTCTATCTATCTCTACATCTATCTCTCTCTCTCTTTCTCTCTATCCATCATTTATCTCTGCCTATCTCTATCTATCTTTGTCTATCTCTGTTTCTATCTATCTCTCTCTATCTCTCTTCCTTTCTATGTCTCATCTATCTATCTATGTCTATTTCTGTATCTTTCTCCCTCTCTATCTACCTCTCATCTATCCCTCTCTCTCTATCATCGCTGCATCTATTTCTCTTTCTCTTTAAGATCTCTATCTATCTCTATTTCTCGCTATCTATCTCTCCATCTATTTCTCTCCCTATCTGTCTCTCTTCACTCTATCTATATTTATCTATCTATGTATCTATATCTCTACCTATCTCTCTCTATATATATATATCTACCTCTCTATCTATCTCTCTCTATGTATCTCTCTCTATCTATCTCTCTATCTCTATGTATCTCTCCATCTATCTATCTCTCTCTCTCTATGTATCTATCTCTCTATCTCGATTTTGTCTGCTGAAATCTACACTGTTAGTCTTTGTAAGTTACTGTTGTGATATGTTGACTTGGTCATTCAGCCTTTCTTGAGAGTTACACTCAAGCATGATTAATTATTTTTCTAAATAACTTTCATTAAAATGCGGGATGAAAATTATTGTTTTGCCTCTTTATTCCGAAGCCTGTACGAGCTGCTTATTGAAATTGATATTTGATAGCTCTTAAGTAACGGAACGACTCTTGAATAATTCTAATGCAGCATTGAGGGAGCGCTGGACTGTCAGAAATACATAGGCTGGATTTTACACTAAGGGTGGGCTCCCCAAACATCACTGTAAATTTCAGGGGTGGGACCGCCTCTGCTTAAGCGGCTCACCTTGCTTTAATTATTTTTGGGTGATAGATCGTTAATTGGTATGGGGGTGGGACTTCCATCCACCCCCAGGAAGATGTCCTGCCTCATATAGGTATCGGCCAATCAGAGGCCAGCAGCTCTGCACGCTGGCAGCGCCAAGCAGGGGCGGTGGACACTGCTGGTAGTGCAGGTAGACCAGGTAGGTGACATTCAGCGATGGACCCAGATGTTCAGGTGAGTCCGAGATCTTGCTGGGGCCTATCAGCCTGGGCCCAGTGAGGGGATGTGGGGGACATGTTGGACAGGACAAGGCGGGGAAGTGGAGGAAGTTTGGCAGATGTGGAGAGACAAAGGGCAGCACGGTGGTACAGTGGTTAGCACTGCTACCTCACAGCGCCAAGGGCCCGGTTTCGATTCCCGGCTTGGGTCACTGTCCGTGTGGAGTTTGCACGTTCTCCCCGTGTCTGCGTGGGTTCCCTCCGGGTGCTCCGGTTTCCTCCCACAGTCCAAAGATGTGCGGGTTAGGTGGATCGGCTAAATTACCCTTTAGTGTCAGAGTGATTAGCTGGGTAAACACGAAGGGTTATCATAGAATCCTACAGTGCAGAAGGAGGCCATTCGGCCTATCGAGTCTGCACCGACCACAAACCCACCCGGGCCCTATCCCCATAACCCTATGCATTTACCCTAGCTAGTCCCCCTGACACTAAGGAGCAATTTAGCATGGCCAGTTATGGGGATAGGGCCTGGGTGGCATTGTTGTTGGTGCAGACTCGATGGGCCGAATGGCCTTCTTCTGCACTGTCGGGATTCTTTCCATGAAAACTGTAGGGTTGAGGCCACTGATTGACAAGATGACCTCGGAAGGAGGCACCCTCCCCTAGAACTGACTCAGACACCTCAGAGTGCTGAATAGAGCAGTGGGCCCAACCTTCTTGTGCTGCCGTTACATCAGAGTGATGGTGGGATCAGGCCCTTATTTGGACTTTAAATGTCCACTTAAAGGCCTCAACTGGGCCATGGGCAGGTGGTCCACCCAGCACACCATAAAGGTCATGCAGGGGGCAGGGTCAAGAACATCTTCACAGCCCCGCCCACCTGTCCTCATGTGGCCAGTAAAATTCAGCCCCTTTTTTCAGATGAGCTATTGGTGAATGTAAAAGATTCCACATTCCCTATTTCAATGAGGAGTGGGAGAAACATTCCTGGTGTCCTGGCTAACGTTTAACTCTCAATCAACATCACAAACACCAATCCTCTGGTCATGGGGGCGTGATGATCTGGTGGTATTATTGCGAGATTGTTGACATACAAACTTGGCTAATGTTTTGGGGACCCGGGTTCGAATTCCGCCACGGCAGATAGTGGAATTTGAATTCAATAAAAAATATCTGGAATTAAGAATCTACTAGTGACAGTCTGGGTGACATGGTGGCACAGTGGTTAGCACTGCTGCCTCACAGCACCAGGGACCCTGGTTCGATTCCCGCTTGGGTCACTGTCTCTGTGTGGAGTTTGCATGTTCTCCCCGTGTCTGCGTGGGTTTCCTCCGGGTGCTCCGGTTTCCTCCCACAGTCCAAAAGACGTGCTGGTTAGGTACATTGGCCATGCTAAATTCTCCCTCAGTGTACCCGAACAGGCGCTGGAGTGTGGCGACGAGGGGATTTTCACAGTAACTTCATTGCAGTGTTAATGTAAGCCTACTTGTGAAATTAATATATAAAACCTATATAACTAAAAACTGATTGCAAGAAGAAATTAGATATAGCTCTTGGGGATAAAGGGATCAAGGGATATGGGGGAAGGGGGAGATCAGGATATTGAGTTCGATGATCAACCATGATCAAAATGAATGGCGTAGCAGGCTCGAAGGGCCGAATGGCCTACTCCTGCTTCTGGTTTCTATGCTTCTATGATCTGATTGGGGCCTCAGCCCCACATTCCTGTCTACCCCCAATAACCTGAACAAACAGACACGCACCTTAATCAGCAGGTGTGGTCACAATGTGATGTTGCAGGCGGGATTACCCAAGCTCCCGCCAGTGTGTTTGATTGGAGGCACGGGGGGACTATGTGGCGGGAGACGCAGAAATCGTTTTCACGCCAATGTGAATTTCCAGCAGGATCTTCCTCCGGTACCTCTGGAAGATTTGGCATGAAAATTTGGGGAGGCAGTGGCATAGTGGTATGGTCATTGGATTTATAATCCAGAGACCCAGGACAAGATCCAGGGACCCGGGTTCGAATCCCACCACGGCAGATGGTGAAATCTGAGTTCATTAAAATCTGGGATTAAAAGTCTACAGATGGCCATGAAACCATTGTCACAAAAACCCATCTGGTTCACTAACGTCCTTCAGGGAAGGAAATCTGCCATCCTTACCTGGTCTGACCTATATGGGACTCCAGACCCACAGCAACGTGGTTGATTCTCAGGGTCGGGCAATAAATGCTGGCCCAACCAGCGACGCCCACCTTCCATAAAATGAGGAAAGAAACCCCATTTTCCTCCCCTTGCCATGTTTTAGAATCATAGAATCCCTACAGTGCAGAAGGAGGCCATTCAGTGCATCGGATCTGCATCCACCACAATCCCACCCAGACCCTATCCCCGTAACCCCCACATGTTTCCCCTGCTGATCCCCCTGACACTAAGTGTCAATTTAGCATGGCCAATCCACCTAACCCGCGCATCTTTGGACTGTGGGAGGAAACCAGAGCACCCGGAGGGAACCCACACAGACAGAGGGAGAATGTGCAAACTCCACAAGACAGTGACCCAAGCCGGGAATCGAACCCAGGTCCCTGGCGCTATGAGGCAGCAGAGCTAACCACTGCGCCACCGCACTGTGCTACCCCAATTACTAACTGATATTCGCCTCAAATGGGAGAATACTGCCCAATGGCTGAATGTCCATACAGGTCAGTTGGGAAGTGGGATGAGTGAGCTAGCTGGAGACAGGAACCCACTGCTGCGGGTTCCCAGTTAGTCCCATGAATGGACCATCTGGGGAAAAGCTGATGGCACCAGTGGGAGCTTGCCAACAGGAGAGAGCCCGCACCTTCATTAACCGAGGCTGGAACCCACCATCTAACTGGTCAGCTTCTCTCACTCACCCAGCACGGACCCACTGGGATAAACCAGTCACTGTCATGGCCACAGCTTATGAAGGGGTATCCCCTCCCCCTACCCCTCTACAATGGCTGGGGCCATGTAGGTTTTGTTTTCAATTACCCAACGCTGCAGAGGGAGCTTCCACATTGAAGCATCCTCCCAATCCCCTACCTGCCTCGGCAACACCCACCTCTCCCGATGCCAGCTTCCCCTACTGTGCCTCCCATTTCCCTAATCCACCCGCCAACTTTAATTGGAAGAGACTCCTGGAAATATCTTCCCAATAGGCCCATTCTGGGAAGAACGCAACTGAGATTCTGGCATTTTTAAGAAATTCATGCATGGACAGTGGGCATTGGCCAGCATTTATTACCCATCCATAGTCACCCTTGAGTTTCCACATGAGTGCTTCCAGATTCCTGACCTAGAATTGAATCCCATGCCAGGATTAGGAAGATAGGAATTAGGAGCAGAAGGAGGAAAATTCAGCCCTTCGAGCCTGCTCCGCCATTCAATCAGATCATGGCTGATCTCTCCCTGGTCTCAAACCCACTGTTCCCCATAATCCCCTTATCCTGTTTCCTGTCAGAAATATATCTATCCCCTTCATGAAAGAAGCACGGTGGCACAGTGGTTAGCACTGCTGCCTCACAGCGCCAGGGCCCTGGGTTCGATTCCTGGCTTGGGTCACTGTCTATGTGGAGTTTGCACATTCTCCCCGTGTCTGCGTGGGTTTCCTCCGGGTGCTCCGGTTTCCTCCCACACTCCAAAGATGTGCGGGTTAGGTGGATTGGCCATGCTAAATTATCCCTTAGTGTCAGGGGGATTAGTAGAGTAAATATGTGGGGGTTATGGGGATAGGGCCTGGGTGGGATTGTGGTCGGTGCAGACTCGATGGGCCAAATGGCCTACTTCTGCACTGTAGGGATTCTATGAAACCATCCAACGATTCAGATTCCACCGCGCGATGGGGCAGCAAGTTCCACTAATTCACCACCGTCTGCAAGAAGTAGTCCCTCCTCATCTCAGCTTTCAATCTTTCGCCTCTCAACCTATACCTGTGACCTCTTGTTCTAGATTGTTCCACAAGGGGAAACATTTGGTCCACTTTTACTTTATCAATCCCTTTTAAAGGACTACAACCCAAGCAGGGAAACTCAGCCTCAGGGATAATGTAGGGCTCCAGTGGTATGACACTCAGCTGTCAGTTTGGATTGAGTTCTGGAGCGCAGCGTGATACCTTTCCTTTCCATTTCTCCTCTGTCACGGTCCCGTGATGGCGGATATTCCCGCAAGAGTCAGCGGTCCCTGGCATGTTGCCCAGTCTTCGCATCCAACCCCAGAGAATGGATGTGTCAGCAGGCTGTTCAACATGTAACAGCAACATAGCGGACTGAGCAAGTCCTAACGTAACATCACTGCTTCAGTTTGCATTGGGAATGGAGGGTGCTTACTGGATAGGGATCATTAGGAGATGGCGGCACGGTGGCGCAGTGGTTAGCACTGCTGCCTCACAGTTCCAGGGACCTGTGTTCGATTCCCGGCTTGGGTCACTGTCTGTGCGGAGTTTGCACATTCTCCCCGTGTCTGCGTGGGTTTCCTGCGGGTGCTCTGGTTTCCTCCCACAGTCCGAAAGATGTGCTGGTTAGGTGCATTGGTCACACTAAATTCTCCCTCAGTGTACCCGAACAGGCGCCGGAGTGTGGCGGTTAGGGGAATTTCACAGTAACTTCATTGCAGTGTTAATGTAAGCCTACTTGTGACACTAATAAATAAACTTTAACTTCATAAACTTTAACTAAAATCCGGCTCTATGACTTAATAAATTCTATGATTAAACAGCGCCATCAAATTTTGAAATTGTGTTTAACCTTGCTAACGGGTGAATATTTGAAATGCCTGTGCTTTTGAATGTGTGGAGCAAGGTCGAAGCGATAGAATGTCTTACAGAATCTCAGGATGCTTCAACCTGATTTACAGCCAAGGATGCAGTGTTTGAAGTGTCGCCGGTTTTGTAATGTCGACAGCCAATTCGCGCACAGCAAGCTCTCTCAGACAGCAATGTGATAGTGCCAAGATAATCTGCTGTTAATGATGCTGGCTGAGAGATAAATATAAGGCAGAAGAGCAGAGAGAACTCCCCTGCGTGCTTTTACATAACACCATGGGATATTTGATATCCGCCTCAGAGGTGTAACACTCACACAGTTACTGCAATGTTAACGTGTGACATCGCTGATGTGTTTGCCCATATCACACACAAATCATAGAACATAGAACATAGAAAGCCACAGCACAAACAGGCCCTTCGGCCCACAAGTTGCGCCGATCACATCCCCACCTCTAGGCCTATCTATAGCCCTCAATCCCATTAAATCCCATGTACTCATCCAGAAGTCTCTTAAAAGACCCCAACGAGTTTGCCTCCACCACCACCGACGTCAGCCGATTCCACTCACCCACCACCCTCTGAGTGAAAAACTTACCCCTGACATCTCCTCTGTACCTACCCCCCAGCACCTTAAACCTGTGTCCTCTCGTAGCAACCATTTCAGCCCTTGGAAATAGCCTCTGAGAGTCTACCCTATCCAGACCTCTCAACATCTTGTAAACCTCTATCAGGTCACCTCTCATCCTTCGTCTCTCCAGGGAGAAGAGACCAAGCTCCCTCAACCTATCCTCATAAGGCATGCCCCCCAATCCAGGCAACATCCTTGTAAATCTCCTCTGCACCCTTTCAATGGCTTCAACATCTTTCCTGTAATGAGGTGACCAGAACTGCGCGCAGTACTCCAAGTGGGGTCTAACCAGGGTCCTATAAAGCTGCAGCATTATCTCCCGACTCCTAAACTCAATCCCTCGATTAATGAAGGCCAGTACGCCGTACGCCTTCTTGACCGCATCCTCCACCTGCGAGGCCGATTTAAGAGTCCTATGGACCCGGACCCCAAAGTCCTTCTGATCCTCTACACTGCTAAGAATGGTACCCTTCATATTATACTGCTGCTTCATCCCATTGGATCTGCCAAAATGGATCACCACACACTTATCCGGGTTGAAGTCCATCTGCCACTTCTCCGCCCAGTCTTGCATTCTATCTATGTCTCGCTGCAACTTCTGACATCCCTCCAAACTATCCACAACACCACCTACCTTGGTGTCGTCAGCAAACTTACCAACCCATCCCTCCACTTCCTCATCCAGGTCATTTATGAAAATGACAAACAGCAAGGGTCCCAGAACAGATCCCTGGGGCACTCCACTGGTCACTGACCTCCATGCAGAGAAAGACCCCTCCACAGCCACTCTCTGCCTTCTGCAGGCAAGCCAGTTCTGGATCCACAAGGCAACAGCCCCTTGGATCCCATGCCCTCTCACTTTCTCAAGAAGTCTTGCATGGGGGACCTTATCGAACGCCTTGCTGAAGTCCATATAGACCACATCCACCGCTCTTCCTTCGTCAATGTGTTTGGTCACATTTTCAAAGAACTCAACCAGGCTCGTAAGGCACGACCTGCCCTTGACAAAGCCGTGTTGACTACTTTTGATCATACTAAACTTCTCTAGATGATCATAAATCCTGTCTCTCAGGATCCTCTCCATCAACTTACCAACCACTGAGGTTAGACTCACCGGTCGGTAATTTCCCGGGCTGTCCCTGTTCCCTTTCTTGAATATAGGGACCACATCTGCAATCCTCCAATCCTCTGGAACCTCTCCCGTCTCCATCGACGATGCAAAGATCATTGCCAAAGGCTCCGCAATCTCCTCCCTCGCCTCCCACAGTAACCTGGGGTACATCCCATCCGGTCCCGGCGACTTACCAACCTTGATGCCATTCAATAGTTCCAACACATCCTCTTTCTTTATGTCCACATGCTCGATCCTTTCTGTCCACCGCAAACCAGCAGTACAACCACCCAGATCCCTTTCCACCGTGAATACCGAGGTAAAGTATTCATTAAGCAGCTCCGCCATTTCTAACGGTTCCGCACAAACTTTTCCCCCTTCACCTTTTAAGGGTCCTATGCCTTCACATCTCATCCTTTTACTCTTGACATATTTGTAGAAAGCCTTGGGATTCTCCTTAATCTTACCCGCCAAGGCCTTCTCATGACCCCTTCTCGCTCTCCTAATTTCCTTCTTAAGCTCCTTCCTACATCGCGTATACTCCTCTAAATCCTTAACACCTCCTAGCTCTTCTTCTTATCAGAGTGCGGCATCTTAGTGCTGGAGAATGGAACACCTCCTCCTCCTACACCAGTTCATACGGAGCAGGAGGAGGCCACTCAACCCTTCTACCCTGCTCCTACCATTCAATAGGAATCATGGCTGATCTGACAGTGACTCATCAACATGGAGCACTTCCAGGTCACATTTACAAGACCTGGTTGCAGTGTTAAGACGGTGGTACTCTGCACCAAGAATGCACCTCCATCCTACATGTTACGCAATCTAACCTCTTCATTTGCCAGAAAAATGGCAGCCTTGTGGCTGAGATGCTGCCAATGCATCATCAAAGACAAAGGCTGTTTGTCTCACCAAGCCAACAGTGAGAGCTGGAGACCCAGTGTTGTTCAGATCCGAACTGGCAGGGGCCGCATCATTATTGGAAAGGTTGCGAATACATTCGTTCGTACACAGTCCCACAGCTGAACTTAAAGAGAATAACGTGCATTTATATAGAGTTATGACCTGTGAGCTGGAGGGAGTAGAATCCTACAGTGCAGAAGGAGGCTATTCAGCCCATCGAATCTGCAACGACCACAATCTCACCCAGGCCTTATTCCCTTAACCACATGCATTTACCCTGCTAGTCCTGATACAAAGGGTCAATTTAGCACAGCCAATCCGCCTAGCCGCACATCATAGAAATCATAGAAACCCTACAGTAGAGAAAGAGGCCATTTGGCCCATCGAGTCTGCACCGACCACAATCCCACCCAGGCCCTACCCCGCTATCCCTACATATTTTACCCGCTAATCCCTGCATCCCAGGACACAAAGGGCAATTTTTTAGCATGGCCAATCAACCTAACCCGCACATCTTTGGACTGTGGGAGGAAACCGGAGCACCCGGAAGAAACCCACGCAGACAAGAGGAGAATGTGCAAAGTTCACACAGACAGTGACCCAACTGGGAATCGAACCCAGGTCCCTGGCGCTGTGAGGCAGCAGTGCTAATCACTGTGCTACCGTGCTGCCCAGTATGTCAGTAGTAGATTTTTAATTCCAGCTATTTTGTATTGAATTCAAATTCCACCCCAGTACAGTAAGGACAATTTGTAATTTATTTGAGTTGATTTGATTTGATTTATTATTGTCACATGTATTAACATACGGTTAAAAGTATTATTTCTTGCGCACTATACAGACAAAACATACCGTTCATAGAGAAGGAAGGAGAGGATGCAGAATGCAATGTTACAGTCATAGCTAGGGTGTAGAGAAAGATCAACTTAATATAAGGTAGGTTCATTCAAAAGTCTGACGGCAGCAGGGAAGAAGCTGTTCTTGAGTCGGTTGGTACGTGACCTCAAACTTTTGTATCTTTTTCCCGACGGAAGATGGAAGAGAGAATGTCCGGGGTGCGTGGGGCCCGTGATTATGCTGGCTGCTTTTCCGAGGCAGTGAGAAGTGTAGACAGAGTCAATGAATGGGAGGCTGGTTTGCGTGATGGATTGGGCTTCATTCACAACCCTTTGTAGTTTCGTGTTTCGTGACAGTCTTTGACAGTGCAGGAGCCACACCAAGCTGTGATACAACCAGAAAGAATGCTTTCTATGGTGCGCCTGTAAACATTGATGAGAGTTGTAGCAGACATGCCGATTTTTCTTAGCCTCCTGAGAAAGTAGAGGTGTCGGTGGGCTTTCGTAACTATAGCGTCGGCGTGGAGGGACCAGAAGAGGCTGTTTGTGACCTGGACAACCTAGAAACTTGAAGATCTTGAAGATCTCGACCAGTTTCACTTTATCCCCGTCGTTGTAGACAGGGGCATGTCCTCCACTACACTTCCTGAAGTTGATGACTATTTCCTTCGTTTTAGTGACTTTAAAATGTCTATGGAATCTGTAATTGCTTTTAAGAATGTTTGAAAAGGAATTTTATGAGTTTGCATCAATTGTGAAAGGATCTTTTGTAATTTTCTTGAAATAGAAGAAATATTTGTCCATGTGACCTGGCAGCACTCAACCTGGGACCACTGCCAACAGGAAGGAAATTAACATTCGAATGCCATGTGGCCAGACACAAAGGAGAGCTGCAGACGAAGGACAGCTGCAGCAGAGGGGAGAACAGGGAAGGCACATTTACTAGGAGCTGTTGGATAATGCATTAAACAGGACAGAAAACTGAAGAGACACGTTAAAGAAGCCATCCCCTACGGACAAACCCTCCGAATAAACAGGACCTGCTCAGATGAGGAGGATCACAACAGACACCTACAGACGCTGAAAGATGCCATTGTAAGAACAGGATATGGTGCTCGACTCATCGATCAACAGTTCCGACGCGCCTCAGCGAAAAACCGCACCGACATCCTCAGAAGACAAACATAGGACACAGCGCACAGAGTACCCTTCATTGTCCAGTACTTCCCCGAAGCGGAGAAGCTACAACATCTTCTCCAGAACCTTCAACATGTCATCGATGAAGATGAACATCTCACCAAGGCCATCCCCACACCCCCACTTCTTGCCTTCAAACAACCGCACAACCTCAAACAGACCATTGGCTGCAGCAAACTACCCAGCCTTCAGGAGAACAGTGACCACGACACCACACAACCCTGCCACAGCAACCTCTGCAAGATGTGCCAGATCATCGACACGGATGCCATCATGTCACATGAGAACATCATCCACCAGGTACATGTACATACTCTTGCAACGTTGTCTACCTGATACGCTGCAGGAAAAGATGTCCCGAGGCATGGTACATTGGGGAGACCATGCAGACGCTACGACAGCGGATGAATGAACACCACTCGACAATCACCAGGTAGGAGTGTTCTCTTCCTGTTGGGAAACACTTCAGCGGTCACGGACAATCGGCCTCTGATCTTCAGGTAAGCGTTCTCCAAGGCAGCCTTCACGACACACGACAATGCAGAGTCGCTGAGCAGAGACTGATAGCCAAGTTCCGCACACATGAGGATGGCCTCAACCGGGATCTTGGGTTCATGTCACACTATCTGTAACCCCCACGACTTGCCTGGGCTTGAAAATCTCACTAACTGTCCTGGCTGGAGACAATACACACCTCTTTAACCTGTGCTTAACCCTCTCTCCACTCGCATTGTCTGTACCTTTAAGACTTGATTACCTGTAAAGACTCCATTTCAACCATTATCTTGTAATTGAGTTTGTGTCTGTATATGCCCTGTTTGTGAACACAACTCCCCTCACCTGACGAAGGAGCAGCGCTCCGAAAGCTCGTGCTACCAAATAAACCTGTTGGACTTTAACCTGGTGTTGTGAGACTTCTTACTGAAGAGAGGGTTTGAGCAGGGATTGTGAACTGAGCAATTTTACTGCTGCTGCTTCAGTTTTGCCAGAGCTGACCGGACTGCTTAATGGGGTCTATGGAAGGGAATGGCTAATGGAGTCTCCCGGGAATCTGTGTCAATAAGACTGTGGTGAAGCTGGCTAAGGATATTTTACAGGAGTATGCCGCATGCTGATGTCTCCAGGGACCTTGCTACTTGGCTGCTGCCCAAGGACCGAATCAATTGAGTGATGAAGTGAGAGATCCTACTTACCAGAGGTCGTTTGGAACTGCATATGGCACTGCATATCTGTGGGGTGTGAAACGGATGTGTGAGATGTATCATTGTTGTATCGATTACCTAAAGTAAAATTTACCTTTTTAATTGAAGTATCATTCGCCCGTTAATTCAGGTGTAATTTACATTGGTTAAAGTTAAAGTTAAAATTGCAAAGAGTGAAATTTTCTTGGAATTTCTTTACTTGGGGGTCAGTTGATAAATTTGTTATTTCGGATTCAAGCATCCCCACACGGATTGGAACAATAGTCCCCTTCACAACCTCAGAATGTTCCTAATCACTTTACAGCCAATGATGTACTTCTGAAGGGCGGTCACTGATACAGCAAGCTCCCACACTGAGCAATGCAATAACAGCTAGATTGTCTGTTTCTCACTGATGTTTGGCTGAGGAAGAAATGTTGGCCAGGACGCCGAGTAGGACTCCCCTAGTCTTCCTCAGCAGTGCCGTGAGATTCCTTTCTGTGCATCTGAGAGAGCAAACATCCCACCAGAAAAGTGCCACACTCCCTAAATACTACACTGGGGTGTCAACCACAAGAGTTTGTGCTCAAGTCTCTGGAGTGGGATTTGAACCCGTGACCTTCAGACTCAGAGGTGAGATGAAGGAAGGATGGAGCTGTTGGTGATGCATGAGTCGAGGGTCCTGTAGTGAAGAACTCCTGCAGCAATGGCTTAGAACTTTGATGGTTGGCCTCCAGAAGCCACAAGCATCTTTCTTTGGGGCACTGACCATGAAAGAATCCTGAGTGAAGCAGAAAATGCTGGAAAAGCTCAGCAGCATCTGTGGAGAGAGAACAGAGTTAACATTTTGAGTCTGGATGACTCTTCCACCCATTGCAATCCAGTTTTATAAAGGATGGTCTACATGAGAGATTCTGATGAGCTGCAGGGGATTGCATGTTAGGTGCCTGCAGCTCCCAAGTCAATGGTGACATGTGTCATGTGTCATGTCCTGTCCTGTCCTGTATCATTTGTATAATGGTCATCAAGGGCAACCAATGCCTGCCAAAATTGGAGACTGCTGAAATTTTTATTCCGTTGTGTTAAAGTTGTTCTTTCTGAGCAGTGGTCCTGAAGACAGGGGAGGCGATGGCCTAGTGGTATCATTGCTAGACTACTAATCTAGAAACTCAGCTAATGTCCTGGGAGCCATGATGTGGAGTTGCTGGCATTGGGCTGGGGTGGGCACAGTAAGTAGTCTCACAACACCAGGTAAAAGTCCAACAGGTTTATTTGGTAGCACGAGCTTTCAGAGCGCCGCTCCTTCATCAGGTGAGTGTAGCTCCGAAAGCTCGTGCTATCAAATAAACCTGTTGGACTTTAACCTGGTGTTGTGAGACTACTTAATGTCCTGGGAGCCTAAGTTCAAATCCTGCCACAGCAGATGGTGGGATTTGAATTCAATAAAAGATATCTGGAAATATGAATCGACTGATGACCATGAAATCATTGACGATTGTTGGAAAACCCATCTGGTTCACTAATGTTCTTTAGGGAAGGAAATCTGCCATCCTTACCTGGTCTGGCCTATGTGTGACTCCAGAGCCACAGCAATGTGGTTGACTCTCAACTACCCTCAAAGGGCAACTAGGGATGGGCAATAAATGCTGGCCCAGCCAATGGACTTCCACGTCTCATGAATGAATTTTTAAAAAAGGCATTTTTCAAAAAAATCTGATTTTCTTTCAAATGTGTCGTGAATTCATGTATCTTAGAAGGATAACATTTGGCTTATTGTTGACAGAGTTATCCAATTAGCCCCACTCCCCTATTCTGTCCCCCTGCATAATTAATTACCATTTTTAAAACTATTTATCCAATTCCTTCATGAATGTTTCTGTTGAATATCCACCCCAAGGCAGAACTCTCCATCTCGCTACTCCCAGTGCAAAAATCAATCTTCCAGTGACCTCTGCTTCCTTTGTTAATCATCTGTCTTCTCTGGTCACTGGCTGTTCTGCGACTGAAAAAGGTTTCTCTTCATTTACTCATGGTGGCACAGTGATTAGCACTGCTGCCTCGCAGTTCCAGGGACATGGGTTCGATTCCCAGCTTGGGTCAGTGTGTGGAGTTTGCACGTTCTCCCCGTGACTGTGTGGGTTTCCTCCGGGTGCTCCCATTTCCTCCCAAAGTCCAAAGATTTGCGGATTAGGCTCATTGGCCATGCTAAATTGCCCCTTAGTGTCTGGGATGCGTAGATTAGAGGGATTAGCGGGTAAATAGAGGCTGGATAGACTGGGACTTATTTCTCTGGAGCGTAGGAGGCTGAGGGGTGATCTTATAGAGGTCTATAAAATAAAGAGGGTCATAGATCAACTCGATAGTCAATATCTTTTCCCAAAGCTAGGAGAGTCTAAAACTAGAGGGCATAGGTTTAAGGTGAGAGGGGAGAGATACAAAAAGGTCCAGAGGGGCAGTTTCTTCACACAGAGGGTGTTGAGTGTCTGGAACAAGCTGCCAGAGGTAGTAGTAGAGACGGGTACAATTTTGTCTTTTAAAAAGCGTTTAGACAGTTACATGGGTAAGATGGGTATAGAGGGATATGGGCCAAATGCAGGCAATTGGGATTAGTTTAGGGGTTTAAAAAAAAAGGCAGCATGGACAAGTTGGGCCGAAGGGCCTGTTTCCATGCTGTAAACCTCTATGACTCTATGAAATATGTGGGGTTACGGGGATAGGGCCTGGGTGGGATTGTTGTGGTGCAGACTCGATGGGCCAAATGGCCTCTTTCTGCATTGTAGGCTTTCTATGATTCTATGAAAACCATTCACGATTTTGAACATCTCTATCGAGACTTTCTTGACCTTTCATACTTCCCCCACTATCGGCATCCTGGGGGTTACCATTGACCAGAAACTGAACTGGACTCACCATATAAATACTGTGGCTACAAGAGCAGGTCAGAGGCTAGGAATCCTGCAGCAATTAATCACCCCCTGACCTCCCCAAAGCCTGTCCACCATCTGCAAGGCACAAGTCAGTTGTGTGATGGAATACTCTTCCACTTGCCTGGATGGGTGCAGCTCCAACAGCACTCAAGAAGCTCAACACCATCCAGGACAAAGCAGCCCACTAGATTGGTGCCACATCTACAAGCATCGACTCTCTCGACCGCCGATGTACAGTGGCAGGAGTTTTAAGTTTAAAGCTTATTTATTAGTGTCACAAGTAGGCTGACATTAACACTGCAATGAAGTTACTGTGAAAATTCCCCTTCTGTACCATCTACAAGATGCACTGCAAGAGCTAACCAAGGCTTCTTAGGCAGCATCTACCAAACCCACAACCGCTACCATGTAGAAGGACAAGGAGCAGCAGACACATGGGAACACCACCACCTGCAAGTTCCCCTCCAAGCCACTCACCATCCTGACTTGGAATTTAAAAAAAAATTCATTCACGGGATGTGAGCCTTGCTGACTAGGCCGGCATTTATTGCCCATCCCTAATTGCCCCTGAGAAATATATCGTCTTTACTTCACTGCCAATGGGTCAGAATCCTGGAACTCTCTTCCCAACAGCGCTGTGGATGTACCGACACATCAGGCATTGCAAAGCTTCAAGAAGGCAGCTCACCACCACCTTCTCAAGGGCATTTAAGGATGGGTAATAAATGCTGATCAAGCCAGTGACGCCCACATCCCATAAATGAATTTTTAAAAACTGATGCCACCTTTAGATGTACGAGGCAAGTTTTTTACACAGAGGGTGGTGGGTGCCTGGAACTCGCTGCCGGGAGGAGATCATGGAAGCAGATACGATAGTGACTTTTAAGGAGCATCTTGACAAATACATGAATAGGATGGAAATAGAGGGATATTGTCCCCGGAAGGATAGGATTTTAGTTCAGTCGGGCAGCACGGTCGGTGCAGGCTTGGAGGGCCCAAGAGCCTGTTCCTGTGCTGTAATTTTCTTTAGAAAGGTGGTAGCGGCTGTCGTTGAAGGATGTGGGTAAAGGGTGGTTAAATGTATTCTATCGGCTCGCATGGAGGATAAATGCCAGCAACAGACTCACAGGATCTAACAGCCTGTTTCTGTGTAATTGAGCCGTTTTCCTCCAGGGTTGGGAGAAACTGTTTCCACTGGCAGGAAGATTGGTAACCAGAGGGACGCAGATTTAACATAATTGGCAAAAAAAAAATATAGGATCAGAGATGACAGACTTGTTTTCTGCCCAGTGAGTTTTTTACAATCTGGAATTCGCTGCCAGAAAGGGAGCAGGGAGTAGAATCAACACAAACTTTGGAAAAGGGAACTGGATGTATATTTAACGGGGGAACCACTTGCACGCGGTAGAGGGGTGGGGGGTGGGGATTAGTTGGATGGCTCTCACAAAGAGCTTGCACAGCCACAGTAGGCCGAAAGGCCTCCTTCTGTGCTTGATGATGTTAGCATTATGGATGTCGCCAAAGGCTGACGAGATACCCGTCCCTGGATTAACCCTTCAGGCTCGCCGGCTGGACTGAAAAGGCCTTTAAAAAGACAGCAGTTGCCTGAATGGTCTTTTTGTCAAAGTTAAATGCTGCAGCGGATATTTGCTCCAATGTGGGCAGACGTACCCTGAATCACACAGAACATTTTCACACACCGTGCCAAGCGGGAATGGTATTTTGACTGCACAGCAATAACCCTAGGTGCAAGCACATAATGTTTCTTAGGTTACACAAGACCTCAAGAAAATCTTTACACCAGAAAGCAAACAAACCAGGCATAGAACAGCAAGTCTCGGATATCATATTATAAAAGGGTTCTGTATATACCAATGATCTGCGCACTAAAGAGTTACTGTACTTTTCCATTAGCTTAAAAAAAAACCTGCCTGGAATGTTCCAGTGTTATACTGGTTGTGTAAGGCTGGAAAGTAACCCTCTTTGTTAACACATGGCCTTTTCCCTGAAGAATTCTGTTACTCCCAAATCACCCTCGGCTTTCAGATATGGAGACTAAAGTTTTTTACGTTTCCGTTAAAAAAATACACACGGTGAAGAGGGGAGAGCAAAAATGATTTAAGACGTGGCGAATTGGGACTCCTAATAAAGTCACCCCATTTATCAAACTGTCACCAACACACACAAACCAGCCGAACATTTCGAAACATAGGGAATAGGGGCAGGAGGAGGCCATTCGGCCCTTCAGTCCTGCTCCACCATTCATTTTGATCATGGCTGATCATCCAACTCAATAGCCTGATCTCGCCTTCCCTCCATGTCCATCGATCACTTTATCCCCAAGAGCTATATCTAAATCCTTCTTGAAAACATACAGGGGGGGCGGGGGAGGATTTTCCCGACCCGCCCGCAATGGGAATCGTAGTGGGCAGGACATGGAAAGGTCCGTTGACCTTGGAGGGGATTTTCTGGTCTTGGGCGAGTGTGGCCAGAAAATCCCGCCCACAATGTTTTGGCCTCAACTTCTTTCTGTGGTAGTGAATTCCACAGGCTGACCATTCTCTGGGTGAAGAAATTTCTCCTCATCTCTGTCCTAAACCTCGCAGGTAGAGGAGGTGGTTAAGAAGGTGTTTGGTGTGCTGGCCTTCATCAATCAAGGGATTGAGTTTAGGAGTCGGGAGATAATGATGCAGCTTTATAAGACCCTCGTCAGACCCCACTTGGAGTACTGTGCTCAGTTCTGGTTGCCTCATTACAGGAGGGATGTGGAAATGATTGAAAGGGTGCAGAGAAGATTTACAAGGATGTTGCCTGGATTGGGTGGCATGCCTTATGAGGATAGGCTGAGGGAGTTCGGTCTTTTCTCCTCGGAGAGACGAAGGATGAGAGGTGACCTGATAGAGGTGTACAAGATGTTGAGAGGTATAGATCGGGTGGATTCTCGGAGGCTTTTTCCCAGGGTTGAAATGGTTGCTACGAGAGGGCACAGGTTTAAGGTGCTGGGGAGTAGGTGCAGAGAAGATGTCAGGGGTAAGTTTTTCACTCAGAGGGTGATGGGTGAGTGGAATTGGCTGTCGTCAGTGGTGGTGGAGGCAAACTCGATAGGGTCTTTTAAGAGACTTCTGGATGAGTACATGGGACTTAATAGGATTGAGGGTTATAGGTAAGCCTATATATAAGCCTAGGTGGGTAGGGACATGACCAGCACAACTTGTGGGCCGAAGGGCCTGTTTGTGCTGTAGTTTTTCTATGTTCTATGTTCTTAAACGGTCTACCCTGTCTCCTCAGACTGTGACCTCTGGTTCTGGTCGTCCCCACCATCGGGAACATCCTTTTTGCTTCTAACATCATGCTAGAATCTTATAGGTTTCTATTAGATCCCCTTTATTCTTCCAAACTCACCAACTCAATCTCTCCTAATCCACTAGTCCCACCATCCCAGGAAACCTACCAAAAATTCAATTCCATTTGAGAAAGTGCAGCCCTTCTTTAAAAAAGTCCCGTTAGCCATGTCCTGTTTAACGGACTGTTTATCTTCATGAAGCCTTGGGTCACTGTCTGTGCGGAGTCTGCACGCTCTCCCCGTGTCTGCATGGGTTTCCTCTGGGTGCTCCGGTTTCCTCCCACACTCCAAAGATGTGCGGGTTAGATGGATTGGTCATGGTAAATTGACCCTTGGTGTCCCAAGATGTAAGTTAGGGGGGGATTAGCCATGATACATGTGCGGGGTTATGGGGATAGGGTGGGTGAGTGGGCCTGGGTAAGATGCTCTGTCAGAGAGTCGGTGCAGGCTCGATGGGCCAAATGGCCTCCTTCTGCGCTGGAGGGATTTTATGACTCTATGAAAAGTGTTTGACAAATGATTTCTAGTTTTGGAGGATGGGGAAGCAGAGAAAATGTCTCATTGCTGGTCAGGCAATACGCAGCAACTTGTAGGTATACAGCATCTCCAACATCTCTTAAACCACTTCACATCAACATTGTCAAAGCTAAACCTGGGCCTGGGCTACATACAAGGTGACGTTCAGGACAGGTGACCAAAAGCTTAGCCAAAGAGGTAAGTTTCAGCGAGTGTCGTAAAGGATGAGGGAGAAATAGAAGGTGGTGCGATTCAGTGAATGTATTCCGGAGTTTAAGGTCCAGACATCGGAAGGCTCAGCCACCAGGAAGGATTAAAGTCAGGGATGTATCACCGACTAGAATTTTTTAAAAAAAGATTAAAGTTTATTTATTAGTGTCACAAGTAGGCTTACATTAATAATGCAATGAAGTTCATGGAATGATCATAGAATCCTTATAGTACAGAAGGAGGCCATTTGGCCCATCGAATCTGCACTGATCACAATCCCACCCAGGCCCTGTCCCAGTAACCCCAGGCATTTACCCTAGTTAGTCCCCCTGACACTAAGGGGCAATTTAGCACGGCCAATCCACCTAACCAGCACGTCTTTGGAGTGTGGGAGAAATTGGAGCACCCGGAGGAAACCCACGCAGACACAGGGAGAATGTGCAAACTCCGCACAGATAGTGACCCAAGCCGAGAATGGAACCCAGCTCCCTGGCGCTGTGAGGCAGCAATGCTAACCACTGTGCTACCGTGTCACCCCATTAAATGGAGAAACATGGATATCTCTGAGACATTCAAGGGGAAAAGCAATATTGCAGAGTGCAGCCAGTGCTGCACCTTGATGGTGTTGGATATGGCGAGGCAGTGAGGAGAGTTCGATACTTCAGCCTGGAAGGAAAGCATCTGAAAAGTCATCATTTCTGCACTATATAGTAAAGATAGGGAGAGGTATGGGAAAGTAAGTCCGGAGGATGAATTACATTCTCAAAGCAAGACCAGATAATGACAAGAGGCCTCGATTCAAAGCAGCTAACAGCAAACATGAGGAAATTCTTCTTCAAACAAATCAATATGATCCGGAGGTGGGACGGACTCACAGACTGAGGAATGACGTCATTGATGAAGATACAATGAGGGACATTGGGTAATTCTGGATGGATGAACCTTGCTCATCTGGTGATCATTATTATTGCAGTATTTTCATAGACCCCAGCTTCTCAGTTAATGAATCAAGCTGGAAAATCTCAGCAGGTCTGACAGTATCTGTGGAGAGAGAATAGAGGCAACGTTTCGACTCTGGATGTAGGGTCATCCAGACTTCCAGATGTTAGCATTTTCTGTTTCTGTTTCAGATTCCAGCGGGAGCAATTTGCTTTTACCGTAATGAACTAACCTGCTCGGTCAACCGTCAATGACACAGTGGGCGACACGGTGGCACAGTGGGTTAGCACTGCTGCCTCACAGCGCCAGGGACCCAGGTTCAATTCCCAGCTTGGGTCACTGTCTGTGCGGAGTCTGCACGTTCTCCCCGTGTCTGTGTTGGGTTTTCTCCGAGTGCTCCCGTTTCCTCTCACAGTCCGAAAGACGTGCTGGTTAAGTGCACTGGCCATGCTAAATTTTCCCTCCGTGTACCCGAACAGGTGTTGGAGTGTGGCGACTAGGGGATTTTCACAGTAACTTCATCGCAGTGTTAATGTAAGCCTACTTGTGACACTAAGAATTAAAAAGAAAGCTGTGTAATAACCCTCTGGAGGCAGAAATCCCTTCATCAAATTCCTTTTATTTACAAACTCTAACAGCAGTACACAGAGTGCTCGCAGTCAGCAGTCTACCTCCAGGGATGCCAGAGGAACTGACACTCCCAGTTAAATATAAGGCCAAGACTCCCTGATAGGCCCATTAATTGAATCCTTAATCGGGGAGTTCATACTCCAATAGGCCAACCTCAATGGCCTGATTGGAGTCATTACACTCTGGAATACGCCAGGCTGATTCACTCAGTATCATATCATCAAGTTTCAATCTTTCGTTGTCAGGGACGCCATCTTGATTCCAAGCTGACCCCCATTTGCCCCTCCCCTCCACATATGCCCCCACTTTATCCGGACAGAGCCTCTCATCGCCGTAGTGCCATCGCAAGGGGGGTAATGATAGACATTGAATCTAAACCGATGATCGGATTGTAATGTTGCTGTCTGCTGAACCTCAACGCTGTAAATTATTGCCACACATTGCACGTGATTCCCTCACTCTGATTGGGCAAGTAAGAATGGAAGCAAGGGGAGAGCAGTCACACCCAACTGGAGAGGCGTTGGAGGAGGAGGATGGTGTGGTAAATGGTTACCACGACTACAGACATGTCGAGAAGAAGAAGGAGGGAAACTTTACCTTTGGCCCAGTAATTCTGACACGATTCATTTCGGTGCTGTGAAGGCTGAGCGTGGAATTCTGGGAAAGGTGACAATACATTCAAGGATGGTGAAGGCCAACAGGGGTGTTACTGTCCATCCTGGCACCACACAAACTGGCCCTTTGGCACCTGACCCGTAGGGTTACCAACTATGATTAAATTCCTAGCGGTTTCATCACATGATTTTCCCCCACCCCCACGCACCAGCCAATAGTCGGCCAACACATCCATTCTTGTGACGTATCACCATCCTGCGCCAATTAGTAAACAGAAAGGCTCATTACCCAATTGGATGATACTTGATGGTCATCCAAACATCTGGCAAAGGAGAAAATGGCAAAACAGAAATCTTTAAAAGTTTTTAAGTTTATTTGGGACGGCACAGTGCTACAGTGCCTAGCACTGCTGCCTCACAGCGCCAGGGATCCAGGTTCAATTCTGGCCTCGGGTCACTGTCTGTGTGGAGTTTGCACGTTCTTCCCGTGTCTGCGTGGGTTTCCTCCGGGCGCTCCGGTTTCCTCCCACAGTCCAAAGATGTGCGGGTTAGGTTGATTGGCCACGTTCAATTGCCCCTTAGTGTCAGCGGGACCAGCTAGGATAAATGCATGTGGTTACGGGGATAGGGCCTGAGTGGAATTATTGTCGGTGCAGACTCGATGGGCCGAATGGCCTCCTTCTGCACTGTAGGGATTCTATGATTCTATGATTTATTAATGTCACCAGTAGGCTTGCATTAACACTGCAGTGAAGTTACTGAGAAAATCCCCTAGTCGCCACACTCCAGCGCCTGTTTGGGTTACACTCAGGGAGAATTTAGCACGGCCAATGCACCCTAACCAGCACGTCTTTTGGACTGTGGGAGGGAACCGGAGCACCCGGAGGAAATCTTTTTGGAGTCCTGATGGTTTTTCTCCAAGATGTCACGCAGCAGTGACCTGGAGATGATCTTCGATTCCTGGAAACCCCGGGCCAATCCTGGAGGGTTGTTGCCACCCTACCAACCCCCTGCGGACTTGCCTCGGGATTGCTGCCTCCCGCACCTCTCGGGGGCCAGCCCTGAGCTGGGGAAGACAAGAGGCGCTGGTGAGTGACGGAGGGCCAAAGATCCATCCTGTCACAAAGGATTGGAACTGATGGGTTCCAAAGGATCCCTGCCAAGATGCTGGGCCGTGTATTCACTGCAGGCTGACAACCAGCGATACTCTTCAGTTCCCTCTGTCCTGAGGGCCCTGTGAAACGGTCAACTTAAAGTCTTCAGAAGCAGCTGCCCCCCCTCAGCCCCCTCCCCCACCCCCCTCCCCCCTGTCATCCTGACTATGAAAGCTGCAATAAATTGGGGATTTTATTCACGGAATGCTGCCAGCGGAGGCCTGTTGCGTGGTGTTAATTCCAGCTACAATATTCAACATTTAGAAGTTCACAGAACACCCATTTTGTGCGCTGCCTTGCAACAGAAACCACACTTGCATTTAAAGGCCAACAGGGATATTGGGAGCTCGCAGCTAATAAACATTGTCCGCACTTTCTGTCGCTCACACAGTTATAGCCCTTATTCATTTCAAACAGCGAGGGAATGTAAGGTAAACAATGCCTCGGGTTTCACTAACTCCCACCGCACCCCACCCCCCCCTCCTTCCCACAGTAAAGTGTTGCATGTACATCCCCAGCGATGACAGACCATTGGCCTACTGCAGTTGTGGGTCCCAGGAGACATGACAGGACCCCACGACATATCCTTTCCCCATTAAAAAATAAGCCTAGAAGTGATGAAGACCAACCTTCCCGTTTCCCTGTGACCTAATCCCGGGCTGGGATCTTCCCCGCTCCCTCATTGACAGCTGTGCCTTCAGCAGCCTTGGTCCCTCACCTCTGGAATTCTCTCTTCTCCCTGCCTCACTGCCTCGTTTAAGACACTCCTCAAAGCTGCTTGACTTCTCTGATCGAGAATCTGCTCCCCTGGGCCGGAATTCCTCTGCTGTTCACGTCCCGCCTCCACTGCCGGTGAGGACGGAGAATTTGACACTCAGCCAAATCTTCATTCATTGCAGCGGGACTGGAGAATCCCAGCCGGCCAGAAAATTCCGGCCCTGATTGCTCCCCATGTAGCTCAGTATCCCAATTCTCTATGCCGACGCTCCTATGAAATGTACTTGGGACACGTGACCTCACCAAAGGCTAGATAAATACAACCTGCTATTGTTGTGGGGTTGTCAACGCTCCAGGATTGCCCTGGAGTCTCCAAAGGGGCCTCACAGCGCCAGGGACCCGGGTTCGATTCCTGGCTTGGGTCACTGTCTGTGCGGAGACTGCACGTTCTCCCCAGGATCTGTTGCCAATCGATTAGTTCTGCCTCCCCCCCACCCTGTTCCCTTTCTCCACTCGTGTCCCCATTCTCCCCCTCCACCCACCCCACCCCCTGGTGTCCGGGTCAATATTCATCCCTCAATCGACGTCACTCAGTACAGACTATCCGCTCACTTTCACATTGCTGTTAGTGGGAGCTTGCTGTGCACAAATCGGCTCCCTACACTACAACAGTGGCGAGGCTCCAAGTTCATTGGCTGTAAAGCAATTATCTATGACCTGAGGACATGGCACAGTGGTTGGCACTGCCACCTCACAGCGCCAGGGACCCGGGTTCAACCCCGGCCTCGGGTCACTGTCTGTGTGGAGTTTGCACATTTCCCCCTGTCTGCATGGGTTTCCTCCGGGTGCTCCGGTTTCCGCCCACCGTCCGAAAGATGTGCTGGTTAGGTGGATTGGTCGTGCTAAATTGCCCCTTAGTGTCCCAAAATGTCGAGGTGAGATGGATTGGCAGGGCGGGGTGTGAGTTGCCTGTCAGAGGTAAGATACACTGTCAGAATGTCAGTGCAGACTCAATGGGCCAAATGGCCTCTTTCTGCACTGTAGGGATTTTGTGAAATGGTCCACCCAGCGTCCCACACAATGAGCTGAAAACCAGTGGAATAAAAGACACAATGTCAGCCGTACAAGTCTCATAGAAATTCCATTTAGGACGGAGATGAGGAGACATTTCTTCACCCAATGAGCCATAGAGATTTACAGCATGGAAACAGGCCCTTCGGCCCAACTTGTCCATGCTGCCCTTTTTTTTAAACCCCTAAGCAAGTCCCAATTGCCTGCCTTTGGCCCATATCCCTCTATACCCATCTTACCAATGTGACTGTCTAAATGCTTTTTAAAAGACAAAATTGTACCCGCCTTTACTACTACCTCTGGCAGCTTGTTCCAGACACTCACCACCTTCTGTGTGAAAAAAAAGTCCCTTTTGTATCTCTCCCCTTAAACCTATGCCCTCTAGTTTTAGACTCCCCTACCTTTGGGAAAAGATATTGACTATCTAGCTGATCTATGCCCCTCATTATTTTAAGAGTGGTGAGCCTGTGGAACTCATTACCACAGGAAGTAGTTGATGGCAAAACATTGAATGTATTCAAGAGGCGGCTGGATATAGCACTTGGAGTGAATTGGATCAATGGTTATGGAGAGAAAACAGGATTAAGCTATTGAGTTGGACGATCAGCCATGATTGCAATGAATGGCGGAGCAGGCTCGAAGGGCCGAATGGCCTCCTCCTGCTCCTATCGTCTATGTTTCTATGGAATCATCACCATATCTCACAACTGGTTGCCTTGAGTTCCAAGAGGTTTTTTTTATATAAACTTGTGGTTAAGACCTGCAATGTCTTGTACAGCAACTTGCATGCATTTGATGGATTAGGTTACCTGAAGTATTTTTATAGCCAGTGTCCTCGGCACTCTTAACGGTTGTTACATATTCAGGCCGGTCCCATTTAACCATGCTGTGATTGCTGTCATCTCCTGAAATGTACAGACAATGACCTCCACTACTGCAAACAGAGAGCCTTTCTATTTTCACCACATCTTGCGGGGTTCCTGTCCGGGAGAATTTATTTTGTGGAAATCTCGCTGCTTTCAAACCTCACCCTCCGCGGGGCAGAAATGAAGAAATTTGCCGGGGTTTCGGTGAAGTGTGCCAATCACATGCTTTGAACATACTCTTTACACTCAGCTCCTTGACAATTTAAAACGCGGGAGGCGTTACAAAAAAGTATCTTTGGAATGTGCGCCAATATTTCCTGGGATTGAAAAAACATTATCATTGTGCTGGAGCCTGGGTTGCCGAGATTTTTAACTCGGTTATCATTAAATTATGATGTTTCTTTCAATATAACTGTTGCCGGGGGTGCAGTGAGATGGAGGGGGTGGGGGTAGAATTGGGTACCACTTACCATCAGCACCACCTACTGGTTTGGACCACATCTACAAATCATAGAAATGCTACGTTATTATTCCAAAGGGAGACGCCTTTCACTTTAAGCAAACCCAAAAGGAATAACTTTGCATTTCTGTAGCGCTTGTCACATCATAGAATCCCCACAGTGCAGAAGGAGGCCATTTGGCCCATCGAGTCTGCACCGACAACAATTCCACCTAGGCCCTATTCCCGTAACCCCGCATATTTACCCTGCTAATCCCCCTGACACCAAGGGAAAATTTAGCATGGCCAATTAACTTAACCCTCACAGGGCAACACAGTGGTTAGCACGCACAGCGCCAGGAACCCGGGTTCGATTCCCGACTTGGGTCAGTGTCTGTGTGGAGTTTGCACATTCTCCCCGTGTCTGCGTGGGTTTCCTCCCACAGTCTAAAGATGTGCAGTTAGGCGGATGGACCATATTAAATTGCCCCTTAGTGTCAGGGGGACTAGCTAGGGCAAATACATGAGGTTATGGGGATAGGGCCTGGTTGGGATTGTGGTCGGTGCAGACTCGATGGGCCGCCTTCTGCACTGTAGGATTTTATGACCTTTGGAGCGTGTTTAGAAACCGGAGCACCTGGAGGAAACCCACGCAGACACGGGGAGAATGTGCAAACTCCACACAGACAGTGACCCAAGCAGGAATCGAACCCGGAGTCCCTGGGGCTGTGAAGCAGCAGTGCTAACCACTGTGCCACCGTGCCACATCCTCAGGTCATCCCAGAAGTGCTTTACAGCCAATGAACCTGGAGCCTCATCACTGTTGTAGTGTAGGAAGCTGATTTGTGCACAGCAAGCTCCCATTAACAGCAATGTGAAAGTGAGTGGATAGTCTGTACTTCGTGACGTCGGTTGAGGGGTAAATATTGACCCGGACACTGGGGGAGTGGGTGGAGGGGGAGAACGGGGACAGGAGTGGAGAGGGGGGAGAGGGGGAAACGGGGTGGGTGTGGGGAGCAGAACTAATCGATTGGCAGCAGATCCTGGAAGTCTGAACGAGAAAGGGAAAATGCTGGAAACAAACTCAGCATCTGTAGAGAGAGAAACAGAGTTAACGCTTCAGGTCTGTGAGCTTTCAACAGAACTGGGAAAAGTTAGAGATGTCAATAGGTTTTCGAGTAAGAGGTGGAGTCAATGGCCTAGTGGTATTATTGCTAGACTATTAATCCAGAAACTCAGCTAATGTTCTGGGGACCCGGGTTCGAATCCCACCACAGCAGATGGTAGAATTTGATTTCAATTTTACAAATCTGGAACTAAGAATCTACTGATGACCATGAAACCATTGTCGATTGTCGGAAAAACCCATCTGGTTCACTAATGCCCTTTAGGGAAGGAAATCTGCCATCCTTACCTGGTCTGGCCTACATGTGACTCCAGACCGACAACAATGTGGTCGACTCTCAACTGCTCTTGGGTAACGAGGGATGGGCAATAAATGCTGGACCAGCCGGGGACGCCCATGTCCCAGGAATGAATTTAAAAAAGGCGGATGGGGCACGGATCTTGAATGACAGGAAACAAAAGTCATCCAAGGCAAAAGGGAATGGGAATGGGGCAAGAAGAGAAACAAATGGACAACAGGGAGGTTCCACGGTTTAATACATTGCTGATTGTATCTTATCAGGATTCATGGCTGATTGCGAATAGTGCAGGGTATAGAACATGGAGTATTTAGAAAGAGGCAAATTCAGCTTCAATCTGGCAATCGTGCACAAAATGTTTCGATTGGAGAAAACACGGATGTTATTTTGAAATTGCTGGCAGTGTTTAGAGGCTTGGCAATTGTTACGAGTGTAAATCATTCGTCCGCCCTCAGACTAGCTTATTGAGTTGTACAATCACACAAGATGTAACTACAATGTTCACGTGAAAGGCTGCTTTCATAGAATACAGAGCCACCACTCAGATATATATATCTATGATAGTAATATATACTGAAATTTATCTATATATATCAATGTCAAATATATATCTGGGATATTAATAACCAGAGAAAGACATTTATCACAAGAAGGCACCGCACACACACTCACACTCACACTCACACACACACACACTCACACTCACACTCACACACACACACACTCACACTCACACTCCCACACACACACACTCACACTCACACTCACACTCACACACACACACACTTCACCACTCACACTCACACTCACCTTACACACACCACTCACACACACTCACACACTCACACTCACACTCACACTCACACCACACTCACACTCACACACACACTCACACTCACACTCACACTCACACTCACACATCTCACACACACACACACTCACACACACACTCACACACACACACTCACACTCACACTTTCACACACACTCACACACACTCACACACACACACTCACACACACACTCACACACACACACTCACACTCACACTCACACACACTCACACACACTCACACACACACACTCACACACACACTCACACACACACTCACACTCACACACACACACACACACACCACACTCACACTCACACTCACACACACACACACTCACACTCACACTCACACACACACACACTCACACTCACACTCACACACACACACACTCACACTCACACTCACACTCACACTCACACACACACACACTCACACACACTCACACACTCACACTCACACTCACACACACACACACACACACACACTCACACTCACACACACACTCACACTCACACTCACACACTCACACACACACACACTCACACACACACTCACACACACACACTCACACTCACACTCTCACACACACTCACACACACTCACACACACACTCACACACACACACTCACACACACACACTCACACTCACACTCTCACACACACTCACACACACTCACACACACACACTCACACACACTCACACACACACACACACACTCACACAC